>NC_043700.1:6023880-6052791 GCF_006229205.1 Suricata suricatta | reverse complement strand
ATCAAGATAAAAAGCTTCTGCACTGCAAAGGAAACCATCAAGAAAACTAATAGGCAACTAACAGAATGGGAAAAGATAGTTGCAAATGACATATCAGATAAAGGGCTGGTATCCAAAATCTACAAGGAACTCACCAAACTTCACACCCACAAAACAAATAATCCAGTGAAGAAATGGGCAGAAGACATAAACAGACACTTCTCCAAAGAGGACATCCAGATGGCCTGCAGGCACATGAAACGATGCTCAACATCACTCATCATCAGGGAAACACAAATCAAAACCACACTGAGATACCGCCTCACGCCAGTCAGAGTGGCTAAAATGAACAAATTAAGAGACTATAGATGCTGGTGAGGGTGTGGAGAAAGGGGCACCCTCCTACACTGTTGGTGGGAATGTAAACTGGTGTAGCTACTCTGGAAAACAGTGTGGAGGTTCCTCAAAAAGCTATCCATAGAACTCCCTTATCACCCAGCAATAGCACTGCTAGGGATTTACCCAAGGGATACAGAAGTGCTGATGCATAGGAGCACATGTACCCCAGTGTTCATAGCAGCACTGTCAACAATAGCCAAAACATGGAAAAAGCCTAAGTGTCCATCACCTGATGAATGGATCAAGAAGATGTGGTATGTATATATATATATGTGTGTGTGTGTGTGTGTGTATGTATATGTATATGTATGTATGTATACATACAATGGAGTACTACATGGCAATGAGGAAGAATGAAATCTGGCCATTTGTAGGAAAGTGGATGGACCTCGAGGGTGTCATGCGAAGCGAAGTAAGCCACGCAGAGAAAGACAGAAACCATATGTTTGCACTCATAGGTCTAACAGGAGAACAGGAGAGACCTAATGGAGGACCAGGGGGAGGGGAAGAGGGAAAGAGTTGGGGAGAGAGAGGGACGCAAAACTTGAGACTATTAAATACTGAAAACGAACTGAGGGTTGAAGGGGAAGGGGGAGGGGGGAAAAGAGGTGGTGGTGATGGCGGAGGACATTTTTGGGGAAGAGCTCTGGGTGTTGTATGGAAACCAATTTGACAATAAACTATTTAAAAAAATCAACCATATGTTTACATGCTATGAGCATGTAATAAAAATTTTAAATGCCATCTACAATAGCATCAAAAAATAAGAAATTAGGAATTTATTTTGGCAAATGTGGATAACTTTTGCAAAACGTGTGTAAACTGTATGCTCCAAAACTATGAAGCCTGCTGAGGGACATTAAAGACCTAACCAAAGACTGTTGTTGGATCCAAAGATTCAATACTGTTGTGACACCATCTCTTTCCAGATGGATCTGCAGACTCAGTGCAATCCAAGTAAAAGCCCCAGCAAGCTTTCACGCAGAAACTGACAAGCTGATTTGAGAATTTATACAGAAATAGAAAGGACCTAAAACAGCCAAGCACCTGTGAAAAACAACAAATTTAGAAGACTTAACTACACCAGATTTTGAAACTTCTCATGTAAGAGTCATCAAGATGTGCAGCACAGGCATGGGGATACACACTTAGATCAGTGCAACAGAATAAAGTGTTCACAAACAGACCCCGATACACGAAATCAATTTATTTCGAACAATAGGGGAAAGAAAAACCTTCTCAATACATGGTGATGGATATCCATATTTAGACACAAGAAACTTGACCTTACACCAGATACAAAAGTCCTCGAAATAGGCCACAGACCTAAATGCACACGGAAAGCATAAGCTTTCTAAAAGAAAACAAAGCAAAAAATCTTAGTATCATTGAGTTTGGCAAACCCTTCAAAAATAGGACAGAAAAAGCAAAAATTTTAGGAGAGAAAATCAATAAACTGCACTTAGGCAAAAATCTTAAAACTGTTTTTTTAAGACTGTTATGATAAGAAAAGGTTAAGCCACAGACGTAAATTCTCAGCAGGTACATTTTAAGGGCCCCAAACCAGCCATTGCTCCATGAAGTGGGTGATCTTCTATAGGAAATCCTGTCTACAGACACCGTAACAGACAACGCGTACAGAACACCAAGTCTAGATGCTCGGCTTCACACCCCTGACTCCACTCGCAGGCCCTGAGCCCCGGGATGAACTCCGTATCCCCTCGGGGCCGTAAGCTTCCTTGTCCACATGATGAAGTGACAGTGGTACCTACACCTCACACGGGTACTGTAATGACAGAAGGTGAGAATCTGTGCAATCTACGGAACACTGTGCTTCGTGCAAAATAACAGTGCAATCTGCTGCTGTTAGAATTAAAGGGGAGATGACAGCGAGAGGATGCAAGTGGCTCGAGGAAGGGCCCATGACATCCGGAGCAGCTGGGAGGGTGCCCCCAGACCCAGCTCCACACGCCTCATCCTCGAGGACACCTGCCCCGAGAGGCCCAGAGACCAAGGCAGTCCTGGCTTTCCAACATGAGCTGAGCGTGGCGCATGGCAGAGACGGAGAGTCACCAAGTCAAGTCAAACTCTCTTCCTCCTTCCGCGGTCCGCACGCGGTAACATCCTCACCGCTGCGTTCACACTGCTAACAAAACGGCAGCTGTCCCCTTCAGTTCCCGTGGAAATGGAGAAGGTGGCAAGAGAGGGCAGGAAAGACTAAACACGGAGCATCCGGGAAGAGAAAAATGACGACAGGGCAGTGTGACATCTCCAGACCCACTTCTCAGGTAAGGGAAATCCCTGCTCAAGGACATGGAAGCTCCCAGGATGACAGAACTGACAGTTTCAAACAAACCAAATTACATAGATTATTGCCAAGTGCATAAAATCTCCTATTCTGCTAAATTTTCATTTGGAAGGAACCAGAGATCCTGTTTTCTTTAGTGGGGACTTACTTTGCATACAAGATCTATACCCAAGACATGATGTACCCTTCAAAGCATCTAATGGAAATCAGCAAGCAATTTCATATTACAATCCCAATCAAAAGGAAAAGAGCTATTTAAGAGTCCTAAATACACTCCTATTCAACCAGTTATAGAACTGATGACTTTCTGTTAAAAATACCCTTTTCTCCATGCACTGGATGAGTTAATTTACTTTTATTTATTTTTTTAAATTTATTTTTGAGAGACAGAGACAGCGTGAGCAGGGGAGGGTCAGAGAGAGAGGGAGATACAGAATCCAAAGACAGGCTCTGAGCTAGCTGTCAGCACAGAGCCCGACACGGGACTTGAACCCACGAACCGTGAGATCATGACCTGAGCCGAAGCCGGACACTTAACCAACTGAGCCACCCAGGTCCCCAAGTTAGTTTACTTTTAATTGAGTTTCAGTTTCATTCCCAAATGAGGACTCAAGATAGCTGTGAGTGTAAAAGGAAACAGGTGAACACATCAAGCACTGTGTGGCAGGCTCTTCATACTGTTTCCTTCCCCTCTGGTTTTAAATTCTATCTAGTTCACTAAAGGGTTTCAGAGCGGGCACATTTATATGGAAATAATAGCTCAGAACCTCAAGAAACTTTGATTAGCTAGACATCTTTTAATTACTTCTTTCTCTTTCAATAAAAAGCCATTTCATATTGAGATGCACAGAATATAAACAAGATCTTTCATCTCTCCTTTCCTCTCCCGAAATTAATGCAGTCTAGCAAACCAAAACTTAAAAAAAAGCTTTTTCTATACTAAAACCCAGACACATTCAACTCGTTACATTTACAGGGGGGAAAAATGCAAAACAAGTGTCAGGATACAAAGTGACAGTCTCTCCAAGAGATTATTATTAAGCCTGCAAGTGCTACGACATGAATGATCAGAAAACAGAAACCACAAAGTCACAGGCATGAACGTGGCAGGCCGAATAATGTCCCCTCCCCCCAAACGCCCACATTTTTGCCCTCAGAATCTGTGGACCTTATGAAACATGGCTGACCCTGGGCTCCATGGTAATTGGATTAGCCTAGAGCGTCCTTTGCCCTGGGTAATCAGGAGCGCTCTTCAACAGGAAAGAGGGAAGCAGAAGAGTCAGAACCAGGAGGACAGAAAAAGACCAGCCACGTTGGCTCTGAAGACAGAAAGGAGCCATGAGGTAAGGAATGAGGGCAAACTCTAGAACCTGAAGAAGGCAAGAATATGGATTTTCCCTTAGAGTCTCCAGAAAGGACCTTGGCTCCAAAGACACTGTGATTTTAGTTCACTGAGATCCAGTTTGCACTGCTCATCCCCGGAATGGTCATAATGTTGTTACTTCTTCGTAGCTTTTTTGGGGTATAATTGACAATAAAAATAGTATACATTTAAGGTATACAATGTGATGTTTCAATACACATAGACACTGTGAAGTGATTGCCACAAAGTAACTAAGATATCTACCACCTGGGATAGTTACCGTATTTGTTGTGTGCGGTAAGAACCCTTAAAATCTGCTCTTTTAACAAATTTCAGGTACACAATACAGCATTACTATGGTCACGGGCTGTACACTATGTGTCCAGAATTTACTCCTCTTAGAACTGAAAGTATGTACCCTTCAACCAACATGCCCCCATTCCCAACCCCCAAGCCCTGGGGAAACTGCTGTTCTATGATTCAACTTTTTACAATTCCACATGTAGTGAGACCATACAACATTTGTCATTCTGTGTTATTTCACGTAGTTTCATGCCCTCAAGGTTTATTCATGTCAAAGTGACAGGATTTCCTTCTTTTTTATCACTGAAAAATGTCCCATTGTGTATACATACTATATATATTTTATTCACTCATTCGTTGATGGACAGTTAGGTGGTTTCCATACCTGGGTGACTGTAAATAATGCTGTGAACATGAGAGCAGAAAATGTCTCCTCCGGATATATACCCAGAAGTGGAACTGCTACATATGATTATTTCTATTTAGAACGTTTGAGGAAGCTCCATTCTGGTTTTCATAATGGCTGTTCCAATGTACAGCCCCACCAGCGATGTCTAAGAATTCTCTTTTCTCTACATCCTCTCCAACCCTGATCTCCAGACTGGAGGGAGCAGTCACGCTAACGGGTGTGAGGTGTTAATGTCTGTGTGCTGTGACGGCATCTCCCTGACGATGAGTGAGGTGAAACACCTTTGCATACACCTGTTGGCCATTCATCTTTGGATGAACGTTTATTCAAGTCCTTCACCCATGTTTTTCACTGGGTTACTGGCTTTTGTTGCTAGTGAATTACAGGTTAACTTTGGAAATTAACATCATATACGTGGTTTGCAAGTATTTTCTCCCATTCTGTAGGTTTCTTCATTTTGTGAATGACTTCCTTGCTGCACAGAAATGGCTTAGTCTGGTGTGGTCCTCTGTGTGTAGTTTTGCCACCGCTGCCACAGCCAGCCTTTGTGCGATCTGAGCCAGCGGGATTGTGGTCACTGTTACAGCAACAATAGGAAACTAATACAATAGGGATCACTTTCAAATCTGTTACTTAATCCGAGGTATCAAACTAAGTAATTATGAACAGACTGAACGTATCAGGAAAACAAGCTTAGGAAAGTTAAGTGACCTGTGCAAAGTCTAAACCGCAGACCTGAGATTACACAAATGTGATTTCAAAGCCAACACTATTATCCCAGAGGCTGTTGCCTCCCTTTTAATAAGAAACTTGAGTAAAAGCTGGAAAAGCAGGGGCACCCGGGGGCTCAGTCAGTTGAGCATCTGACTCTTGATTTCAGCTCGGGTCATGATCTCTCGGTTCATGGGTTCGAGCCCCGCATCAGGCTCTGCACTGACACTGTCGAGCCTGCTTGTGAGTCACACTCTCCCTGTTTCTGCCCCTCTCCAACTTGCACTGTCTCTCAAAATAAATACATTTTAAAAAATACTTTAAGAAAGTTTGAAAAACAATAACAAAGTGTGCAACTCTGTATTTGTGCTATAAATTGCACTAGCTCAAATGTTTACTCTGTAACTTCTAGAGATGAAGTAGTGATTTGTATAAATGTTTCATCTACACCCACAACTGATAAGTACCTTGTGAATATATATATGTATATATATCAGCTATAATTACTAAGTAGATGTACTTCTTAGTAATTAATAATACAGATATATTTTTTGGAAACAAAATTCTGCAGTCTCTCAAGTAATACAAATACTGAATGATAAAAGCTGATTTAATCAGGAAATTGATTCCAATGAGGAGTATCTACCATATGAAAGTAGACTTGAGGGGCACCTGAGCGGCTCAGTCAGTTAAGCGTCCAACTTCAGCTCAGGTCATGATCTCGCAGTTTGTAGGTTCAAGCCCTGCATCAGGCTCTGTGCTGACAGCTCAGAGCCTGTGTCTCTGTGTCTCACTCTCTCCCTGACCCTCCCCTGCTCACACTGTCTCTCTCTCAAAAATAAATAAAACATTAAAAAAATTAAAAAAGAAAGAAAGTAGACTTGAGAAATATATTCTACTGTGTCAGTTACTTTACTTCCAGAAACAAAAGATTAAGTAACACAAAAGCTGAAAATATCTGTTTCACAGAACTTCAATATGAAAAGGTGAAGCAACCGTACAGATTCTAAGGATCCACACCTTGGACCCATAGCGGCCTCAAAGCGAAGGCCACTCCCATCACTGCCTGTCTACCGTTCAACCTGGTTGCATGAACATCAACAAGCTGACTGTTGCCCTTGAAACACAGAAAGATTCCCAAAGGAAAACACTAGGTTATGTGAACAAGACTTCCTGTCGAAAATTTAAAAAGCTGGATATACCATTTTAAAACCACCAAAGAGGTAACAAGATAGTAAGACCAAAACGAACACAAGCTCAGTAAAGCAAAAGTAACTGTATCACGTACTTATGCTTTAACAGATTGAAAAGTGAGGGGAACAAAAATCAAAGCCCATGGACCTTCTACTAAGAGTGAGAAGAAGTGAGGATACTCTGGGCAAAAATAAACCAGAGGACAAAATTAGTCTCACATGGATTTGCAACCTTGGTCCAGTTAACCTCAAGTGCAGAACTGGTTCCGGTGGGCTCAGACTAGAGAAGCCTTAAGGGGCCCAGCTAAAACAAATGCAAGTATTCTCTGGAGGAAGGCCCTTTCTAAGCTTTGAGCTGATTTGTACAAATAATTTTCCAAATACAATGAGCAACAAATAAAGATAACTAAGCACACAGGGGAAGAAAGTACCATGAGCAGGAACTGACAAAACGAGGCTTCACGTACTGAGATCACTAAATACACTTACTCAGTACAGCTTTTAAATGATGCCTTCAATGTTTAAAGAAATAAAGTTTGAAGATTAAAACAAAAAGAGCGGATTTGACAATAACTATACAGTACAGCACACCACGAGAAGTACAACCAACTGAAAACACAGGTGTTAACCGGATTCGTGGTGCAGTGGACTAATCGGGGGAAAACCGGAGAAACCCTAGTCTGCAGGAAAGCGGGGCTGTCCGCACGGGTGTGACGCACACAAGGTCCACAGAGGACCCAGGCGGCCGGAGGGAGAGGTGGGGCGACTCTCTCAAGGGTAAGTCAAGGCTGGCATTTTAAATAATTTTTTGAACAGAAAGTGAATATACATATTGCCCATCTCTTCTGTTTATGGAGATCTATAAACAACATGTCAAATATACCACACTGCTCAGAGGAGAGAGAGGAACACCGTCATCCTCTTGCCTTCCGCCCCAGGAACCGCCCCCTCCCCCCGCCCCGTGCGCTCCGCCCTCTGAGCCCCCCGCACCGAGGGCCCCCGGCAAGCACTGGCTCGTCCACCGCCTCTTCCTCACGGCCCCCAAGAACTGCTCATCTATGTTCAGAGGCTTTTGATTGCCTGAACAAAGCTCAGTTATTTACTACTCACAGAATAATACATTTTCAAAATGGTTCTTAAATTCTAACGTAGTTCTTAAATTAAAAACTGGAATCGATAAGGAAAAGAAAAACGAGCAGTATCTTACTGGAGTCTGTGCGTCCATGTACCTCTGCAGCTTCTTTCTCATTTCCTTTTCGTCGAACTTGGCACTGCGCTTCACGTAGACCCCTCCGTGCTGCCACATGGGAAAAACGGGGCGGTGGTATTTACTATTAAAATATCCAATGGCCCATCATCCGAAAGGCAACTTTACTCACCAGAAGTAAAGAATAAAATTACATGTAGGAATTAAACTATTCCTAATATGCTGAAACATTACCATCTAATGAACATGTAGTTGAAAATTCCTCTAGGTTCCAACATAGTTGAAATACAAACTGCATGCTACACAGTACTAGGAAATACAGTAACATACAGAGTTTGTTGACAGTTAAAACAAAAATACTTTTTCAAAACTACATTTTTTAAAATAAACTCGATCAGTAACATAGTTCTTAGCTTTCAATTTTTCCAATGGTGCACAATCACTAAAATGTCCATAAAATGTCAATAGTCATGATCTTTAGGGATTTTTTTTTTTATAAATGTTCATTTATCTTTGAGAGAGACAGAGAGACAGAGAGACAGACAGAGTGCAAGCCGGGGAGGAGCAGAGAGAGAGGGAGACACAGCATCTGAGGTAGGCTGCAGGCTCCGAGCTGTCAGCACAGAGCCTGATGTGGGGCTCGAACCCACGAACGTGAGATCTGACCTGAGCTGAAGCCGAATGCTTAACTGAATGAGCCACTCAGGCGCTCCGAAACACACATTTTTGAGCAGGTAAGTCACTTGACCAAATTTACAGCTTGAGAAGTAAATAAAGGGCATTTCGGAAAATATAATTTATTAAATATTACCTGTCTGCCACTCGTGCTAAGCACTTTCCATATACAGCTCCTGCTTTTTAATATCTTATAGATCATGATTAATTTTTACTATTAGTTTAAAATAATCATCTTTCAATTTCTATGCCTTTAGGGACGCCTGGGTGGCTCAGTTGGTCAAGTGTCTGGCTTCGTTTGGTCAGGTCATGATCTCACGATTCATGGGTTCGAGCCCCACGTCGGGCTCTATGCTGACAGCTAGCTCAGAGCCTGGAGCCTGCTTCAGATTCTGTATCTCCCTCTCTCTCTGACCCTCCCCTGCTTGCGCTGTCTCTGTCTCTCAAAAAAAAAAAAGGAATAAAAAACATTAAAAAAGATTAAAAAGAACCAAATTCTATGCCTTTAAATTTTCCTAGTTGCTTGATTTTTGTATGTGAGTATTTATGCTATGAACCACCGGGGTGACCAGGCACAAATATAAATACACACCATTAAAAATGCCAAATAAAATGACTTCCATTTGGAACAAGTTATTAAACCTAAAAAATAAACAAAATGGCCTATATACATTTATTTTAAGTGCATGTTAGCTTTCCAAATCTACAATTTTTATGAGCTATATATATGATGAAAAGAGTATGGAAAAAGTTACCTGAGAAAAATAACACCCGTACAGCGGAAGCCACTTTAGCCCATCTTTCAGCACGTAGCGTACGTGTCCAAGAGCATTCTGCCTGATGGCCAAAATGTCAGCAATGATCCAGTCAACTGCAACGGCACGACCCAATTAATGCATAAATGCTCCGTATGTAAACTCCCGCATTCCTTTCACAGAACCAGAAAGAGCCTCTTCCCAAGATTGTACTGGAATACACTTTGAAAATATGGTTAGAACTTTAAAATTACTTTTTAAGAAACGCAGACATTTAAAAATGACAAATTCCATTTTTTACATTTTCTGTTGTTTTTTCCGTTGCATTTCTTGAAAGAATTTTTATTACAGAGATAAAAGGCAAAAAAGTCACAAACACCCACAAGTGACACAAAAGTGGCATGAATGAGGAATAAAGCTCGTCTAATTCTTAGTCTAAAAAACAGGACAGAATTATAATCAGCAAGAAATGATTAAGTGCAACTGTGAGATGTAACTAAGTATTGTTTACGTACTAGCGCACACAACAGCAGCCAAGGACGCCGCGTCCTGACTGCTGGCTGTTGGGACCCAGCCCTAGGCTGCCATGTCAGGACGGACATCTGCTGAAACGCACGCTGTGCTGGGCAGACGGGTGCTCCTTACGAACCACAGGACACGCACCCAGGCTGCTAGGAACTGTTAATTACGCAGGTAAGTTCCTACTAAAGGGTCACAGAAAGAAAAGTAAGAAGACACAAGTGTGTTGATCCCGACGAAACTTCTAGAGAAGAAATTCCCAACAGAAGGACTAGTCGTTGCCGAAGCAAAGACCCAGAACCCGGGCAAGCGTGTGCGGAAGACGGTAGACAGAGGACACGGTGTAAAGAGTCAGAGCAAGTGAAACGAAGAGGGCAAAGAGGGGAAAGTCTCGAAGCCCAGAGATTTGGCTTGAAAAGCCAAGGGCTACAAAGTACCCCATCTCTTCGAGACGAATGGAAAGTGAACCGGAGGATGGGATATTTGAAAAAACAAATTGATAGGAATCCCTCAAAAATATAGAGTCCTACTACCACAAGTGTAGCCAGGGCCTTAGAAGCCGGAACAGAAGGACTGAACTAGAAGGGGAAATGGTAGAATAAAATCTGGGGCAAAGAACAGCCTGGGAAGTAAAGGAGTTCACGCTGGTTTAAACCACAAGGACAGCCCTTTGCAGAGTCACAGCGGTGCGAGTCCTGTAGGTAACTCATCATACCAGAGAGGACAGCCTGAAAGCTTGGCCACCGGAACTCCAAAAATTGTTCTTGTGGAAAATCGTTTTATCATTATAAATCCCGTTTTAATCTTTTTTCTCATTCACAAGTCCTTTCTCAAGGATTCAAGTTACAACCGCATGCAGGAATTCTCTTACGGCTCTCCTTGGACAGAGCGATGCAGAGGGTCTGCTCCGAGCAGGGACCCCAGGAGCCTCGTCAGCCGAAGAACCGTCAACGACCACCTTCGTCTCCAGGATGTCACTGCCTCTGGAAGCCGACTCCCAATCCCCTTCCTTCCCATTAAAATCACCTGAACAATACTGATGAACACCTCTCTTTCTAATTATGTCCTGGAAACCAAATGATCCAGCTTGTTATAGCGGAACCTAATGTAAATAAATATGGAGAACCAAATGCATGGTTCTGAGGCTGTAGTGCATCCTGGGACATATCTGGGATTCTAAATCAAAGGCTAAAAACAAGACAGGGTATCGTTTCCTGGAACAATTATTTTGTTAAAGTGTGGAGGGATTTTCCTAACACATTTTTATATACCCAGCCGAGAACGCATCTCCCGAGAACTCCGAAGACAAAGTGTGAAATCCTTACGTCCGTATTAGCTCTCCTAGGCTAGCACTTTAAACTTCTGCACGTTTTAGTGGAAAAGCTTAAGAACTAACTGATGTAGTCAAAACACACACAGTTTGTACCATCAATTTTTGGTACTCGATGACCTTGACTTTTCCTGTTTATTCTCAACTAGGTTTCTGATAGGGTTTCTAGGCTAGAGCAGAGTTACTGGAAGTGGAAACGGTAACAGGTGCCTTTACAGTTCACTATTCCCATTTTGTGTTCTGGCATGAATACACTAATGAGGAGATCAAGAAATGTGGCGACATCAGAATTCCTCAACAGTGATCCCGCCAAGGCAGTGCCCTTGTTCCCATGAACTTGTTAAAGAGGAGAGGGCAGTGAGGAGGGACACCAAGAAGAGCCACACTCCTCTCACTATGTTAAGATGTAACAACAGGCCCAAAGTCACAGAGACACGGGGCAGGACGCACTTGCCTCGTGTGTATTCAGCACCGCGTGGCTCGTTAGACACGGCCGCCATCGCCATCACCACCACCACCACCACCATCATCATCACCACCACCACCACCACCACCACCTCTGCTCCCCGCCCCCGGCTGGGAAATGTCCCCTGTGAGCCAGGCAGGCTGAGAAACCGGGGGCTAGCCCATGTAAACTGCCCACCACCCCGAGCAGCAGACATCCCCCTCCCACGACGGGTCAGGCCAAGCCAGGTCATCTGCCCCGTCGCACAGCCTGCGGCAGAACAGCCTATGAGCCAGGGTCTGCCTGCAAACCCATGTCTTTTTATGATCTACTCACGACGTGTGCGGTCAGTTAAGACAAATGTCACTAAAACCAAGAAAAGGGTGCATTTCATGGGACTAAGGCAAAGAGTTTCAAAAGCAGATATTTAAACGGGCTGAGGGGAAGGAGGAATAGTCACTAGATCCTCACTGTGGAGAAGTTAAGAGAGACTAAGAACATGGAGATGGCGAGGACACATCGAGTGAAGGCAACAGAGAGGAGAAGCTGATTAAAACGCCAGTTGTCTGGAGGTCAGGCCAAGAAGAGACTGGGATTCCGGCCGGCCTCGCCGACGGTGCGCTAGAAAGTCCAGGGTGAGCGCTGAAATGGTCTCTCATTACGCTATAGATACTCAGTTGTGGTTGACAGCTCAGAAGGGCTTTAAAGGGGCACCCGGCCACCACCGGCCCACGACCCGTGAGTATGGATAAGTCTCGGGGGCCTGGGAACCTAGAACTATACGCAGATTTGTATGTGCTCATTTTCCTGGGCATATTCCATCATAATCTGACTAAAGCTGGCAATCCTAATGTTATTTAAAGTCATTAGCTAGTCATGTTCCCAAGTTATGGGTTTTTAAAAAGCCATTCAGAAAAGCAGCTTTCTCCAATCCTGAAGGCTAATTGATACAGAACCTGCTACCAAAAAGTCTCGGGGCCTCAGGGATCAGGTAAGGGCACGAGGGAATGACTCTCCAGCCTGCGAAGGGAGACGCCTTTCTTCAGGTCAGTGGCGGGCTGACTACGGAGCTCACACCTCCCGTACTACTTTCTAGCTCCAAAACCAAGCAGGAAACAAAACCAAACCGTTTTCCTTCAAAGCCCATCTCACTCTGAAGTAACGCACATGACGGCCAGCACGCAGGAAGCACCCACCCGACGGTAGCGGTTCTCATTTTACTGTTACTACTTCTCTCACCGCCTCCGGGAACGCGTCCGGGCTAGCTCCACAGGCCGTTAATACAGCCATTTCCGCCCTGAAACCTGGAAAAGGGGGAGTTGGCAGGGAACCTCAACAAGGAACCTGAAGAGAGAATCTTCTTAAACCACAGAAAAGTTTAATAAAACTAACCAGTGGGTCAATATAAAAGAAATCTGGGCTATCATGAGCTGCCCCCTACCCCAGACCCCGGAGTCCTTCGCATCTGGAGACTGGAAGCCCAGGAGAAATGTGCCATCAGCAGCTGGAGCAGGACGCTGGTGGCAGGGAAGTGCGGCGTGTCCGGAGAAACACTCAACGTCCTAGGCCTGCTCTACAGGCCAGCGCTGGGAGCCCGTACGGCCCATCGTCCGGCTGCTCAGCCACCTCAAAGTCCCTATCAACCCATGTCCCATAAAATCGATTCTTGTCCTGTAAAACGGCGTAATCATCAATGAGCAAAACTGAGACAAATGCATTTCAACCCCTCCTCCTAAAAGCAACAAAATCATAAAGAGACACAGTTGACAGGAGGAAGACAAACAGCCAAGGCTGAAGGGATTTTCCATTACAGGACAGTCGTCCTTTGGGCTGGTTTGGCTTTGAACTCCTGGGTACTGTACTTTCCAAAGTAATAAAAATGGACTTCAGCGAGTGCGCATCAGAAGCAGTTACAGGTTTGACAAGAGTAAGAAGTGGGATTTTCTTTGGACTGAATCGTTTGTAGGACTAAGAAGTGCCTTAACCAGTGTCAACTTCTTGGGCTGTGACAGTGCACCACAGCTACGTCACATGTCATCCTGGGGAAACGGACTAAGAGGTCATGGGACTCCATACACTATTTTCGCAAATTCTAGAGAATCTATAATTATTACAAAATAAGTTTTTTCAAAAAGTGCCTTAACTTAAAGCGCATACTGCACTATGACTGAAGACCACGTTCTTCTGTGTTTCTTCGGACAGAGCAGCAAGCTTGAATTAAACCAAAACATCTGATGAGGCAAAAGGGACTGTCGATGTTAGAAACTAATACAGTGCTGTCTTTAGGGAAGGGGCAGTCACTTATTAGCACAACCTTTCTTCGACTTAACAAATATGTAACATGTGTATACACTTTGACCCAATTTTACTTCCAGAAACATAACTTACAAAACAAATGCATAAATTAAAGAACTATTCAAAGAAACAGAACAAATGAAAGAAAAGGGCTTATTTACACCCACCCAAGGAGAAAGGTAAGTTTAGGAAAATTCAGTTTTCATATTCCTGACTTTCCAAAAACTAAAATTGTAAAAACATAAGATCACGATGTAATGTCTGCATTGAAAATTCATGTTTTAACAAAACTCATTTAAAGAAATAAAAGCATTACTTTGAAAGCTCATCTACTTTCTGTAGAAAACCTAAATTTCATGCAAATGAAATACAAACCTGTGCTTTGATGATTTGCTAAATATATTATGTTTTCTTTGTTTTTTGGCAAGTCTCCATAGAGCAATATCTAAAAAATAAAAAAAGAAACAGTACTTTAGTATTTCAAAACATGTACTACTGTAACAAAACAGGACACAAAGAATCGACAATGTCATGACCTTCTCCATCCATGATTAACAAAAATTAGATTTCTCCGAGGAGCACGAGTGACCATAAACGGCACATGTTTAAAGTAGTTAAGTACAGAGCAGGTTACTGGTTCTCAAGTGAAACGGAATGATCGACATCCTCATGAGAAGTAGAGGCCCTGACGGACCGCTCACAAGAGCTGAAACACTGTAAGACACGTTTCCTTCACAAAGCCTACCATGTAGCAGAGAGAGAGCCACGTATACAACTGTAACGAGACAGGGGTGAA
Organism: Suricata suricatta; assembly: GCF_006229205.1. Classification (NCBI taxonomy): domain Eukaryota; kingdom Metazoa; phylum Chordata; class Mammalia; order Carnivora; family Herpestidae; genus Suricata; species Suricata suricatta. The sequence goes on along the minus strand of NC_043700.1, from coordinate 6,038,104 downwards.
CTTTATGAAAATACGTACATTATGTAGTAAAGAACTGTCAACTGTGGAGCAAGAGCAGCATCTGTTAGGTGTGATTTCAGCAATGAGATGAAGGAAGGATGTTCACGAAAAGGTGGCCCCAGAAATGGAAACGGTAGCATCTGAGGCCTGTTGAGGCCCCAGGAGCGGGGTGCCGTCAGACCACGGCTGCCTGCGGGCCGGTGCGCTGGTGCAAGGAGGCCCAGGGCTCGGAACCCGAATGGGGGACTCTTCTGAATACCAAACTGAAGATTAAACCTTGATTTTGTGGGTAATAGGGAAACGTGGTTCCTAATTAGGACTCTCTCTATCTCCGTAAAGAGCAGAGAAAGTTCGTCGGGGCGCCTGGCTGGCTCCGTGGGTGGGATGTGCGACTCTGGGTCTCAGAGTCGTTGACTTCAAGCCCCGTGCTGGACATGGAGTTTGCTTCAGAAAATTAAAAAGTAAAAAATAAAAGACAAGATAGTTCAGGATACAGGTAACTTCCAGGAAGGGCAGGGAAGCCTCAACATGGGAGGGGTACGGGGAACACAGTGGCTTCATGTGTTATTTCTTGAACAGGACGGTGGGCACATGGGTGTTCATTATAGGAGTTTTTCCCTAGTTGCATGTCTTAAATGTCTCATAATAAATTAAAAATATATTTAACTTCCTTAAGTACTTATTATGAAACACTTAAGACATGCAGAACGTGGGGCACTCAGTCGGTTAAGCATCTGGCTTCGGCTCAGGTCATGCTTTCACAGTTTGTGAGTTCAAGCCCCTCGTCAGGCTCTGAGCTGACAGCTAGCTCAGAGCCTGGAGCCTGCTTTGGATTCTGTATCTCCCTCTCTCTCTCACCCTCCCCTGCTCACGCTGTCTCTCTCTCTCTAAAAAAAAAAAAAAATGTGGAACTACAGAAAAACTCGTGTAATGAACACCCGTGTGCCCACTGTCCAGTTCAAGAAATAACACATGACTTCTAAGAGTTGAAGCCACTGTGGTATTTTTTTGTTCAAAGCATTTTGTTTCTGTACCTTGTGATCATGGAGTATGCAAGATTACAAATCAACCGCGGGGTTTTAGACATCCACACAGATACATCGGTGGTAACATTCTTAATACGTTAACAACAGAAACGAGAAAATGACATTAACCCAGCGTCTCTGTAGCAAAACGGAAAGAGAGGGCACAGGGCTCTGGCCGCCAGGGACTCAGACTGAGGTCTTGGAAAACCATTCAGTGCTGTACATGTGATTTACAGTACATACAACCACTTAGATATTTGCTCAACTTTTTATTAATAAAGTCTCTCAGTGCCAACAAAACAAAACCCTAATCCAGGAGTCTGATCTGTGCAAGGTTGAAAGGGAGTTCTTGCTGGTGAACAGTCCCCATTCTCTCACCAGTGAGCCAGAGCTGCTTCGAGTCCACTGGGTACAAGGCACGGCGTTTATGGTGCTGCAGTGATGCAACTGCTGTCTGGTTTTGGCTTTTGTCCCCTAGACGCGACACTCACATTTAAAGGTGACTACTCTTGGGAGACCTGCCTGTCCCCAAGCTGAAGTCAGCACTTGAACCATCCAGCAGACTCTCCTCTTCCTATCCTGCTCTGGGCTTGCTCACTAGGCTGCCAGGCTGCAGCCTCGGAAGGCAGATAACAGGCACGTTATTAAAAGGTGTTATTGTAGTTTGCGGTAATTCTGGTGTGTGCAGATTAGATGGGGCCGTGCGCAGGCAGCGGGAGAAACCACCGAGGCAGAGCGAAGGAGGTGGAGGTTTCACGAACACACTGCAGGAAGCAGCCAGCAGGACAGCAGAGGAGAGGCCGTCTTCCAGGAGGGGTGGTGACGGGCTGTGCTTACAGGGTGGAGTGGGGAAGGAAGGGAACTTACGGAATTTCCCCGTTTTCTGGGAACTGTGCCCGGCTATCGCCAGCCCATTGGTTAGTTAGTGCCAATGGCCATTCCAGGTGGGCCACTGAATGAGCCTCTTGCGTTCAGCCTGGTGGTCACTCTGGGCCCTTCTGTCCTGCTTGAGTTCCCACTGCTCAAGCCTCTTGCCTGAAAGGGGCCTCTACAGTAGCTAGAGAAAGTAAGATAAGCAGTGGATTTCACCGGGCAAAACAGAGAAAAGGTAGTTCTACTGCTACATCACTCAGAAGGAAAAAACCCCTAATTCATAGCCACTTGAGGGGATACACATAACACATCACTCTTGCTTTTAACGATTACTCCTCAAGGTGAATAGTCCCTCACTGAAATAAAAGCTATTTCCAAATGAAAGGCAAGATGGTACAAAAAAGGGTAAGCCTTTCGCAAAACATAATTTAATATCTTAAAGTAGGTATTTGGATAATTGCCTATTTAAAGTTTTTCATTTGCCACTATAAATTAAAATTCAACAGAAATAAGAAGAGTAGTCCTTCCTAATTAAAACCTGAAAATATCTAAAAGCAAAATAAATGAAATTATGAACTGCAAATCTTATTGTAATAGTTGCAAACCATTAAGTATTTTGAATAAACGTTAATTAACCGAAGAAAGGAATGCATAATTACAATATTAGGTAACATCTATGCAGTTTTAAGGTCCTTCACTTGGTTTATTTACAAGATGTCAAAGAAAAAGCATTGCATTCTAACTTGAAACTGTCAAATTTCTTTCATTCATTTAAGTGGAACATTTATTTTTTAATTTACTAACAGAGAGGGAAAAAAAATTTTCATCTTTGAAGAATGCAGAATCTCAAAATATTTAACAGCTATCCCTACCTTATTAAGTATGTGATGAGTTTGATAGGTGTAGGGTTTGCTAAATTTAAAAAAAGTTCATAACAGTTTACGACATACGCGTAAATTTAAACACGAAAGGGCAGGCTGCCCCAAGACAGGCCACTTTGGCAGAAAGACTATTTCAAGTTCAGAGTAATCAAAACCCAGCAGGTGCAGGAAAAGATATCCCTCTCTCTCTCAAGGGCCTAAATTTGCGTTGAAAAGGAGAGCCAGTACCCGAACCGGCTACAGAGACTCCTCTTTCCCTAAGAAACTCATTTGCACAATAGGACAGCTTTTGCTTTTCAAGGTGTGTCAAATCTCCTCTCTTAGGCTTCCCGCTAAAGGCCGCCTCCCCTCCGGATCCGCAGACCCTCCCCTCTCCTCAGCTCCCGTAAGCTTCCTGCGGCCGGGCTGGCTGTGGCTTCTCGCCTGTGTGGAGCCCCGGCCGCATGCCTGTTAAATGTGACTTTCTCCTGCTCACCTGTCTCGGCAATTTGAGTCTAGGCCCAGCCGGCAGGACACAGGGCAGAGGAAGGCCCCGCTCGCCGACAATTCTCTGACGACCCGCAGCCCCCGGGAACTCTGTCACCCTCTTAGACCAGCACATCCTCACAGGCACTCGCCCCTTCTCCGAAGCCTCCCAGCCTCCCAGCGTGCCTTCTAACCCGGAGCCCAGGATTAGTCACACCCCCTTTGGCACCCGGACAGGCCCCCTTCGCTCCTACGGGGGCCTCGGCCACGCGTCCCTGCTCCCCGGCGCTCTAGGCTCTTCCCAGCAGGGCTGCATCATTTTTCCACCCCCAGAGCCGAGCACTCCGACGCTTTCCATTACAGGTTTACCGAATCGCTAAACTGCCCTTTTATTTATCACAAGTAGATAAAGCTGCATCTCATTTTGTAACAGCTTCTGGCACAAACACAGTAGACTGCTTTAAATGCACCAGGGACTTGTTAAGGCAGCATTTCGGGAATCTTCGAGTACCCGTATTTTGAATCACATTAATCACTGTTTTTGCAGGTAATTTGTTCCTTCAAAAGCAGGCATATGAAAAACATACAGCCTTTTTGTTATTCCTAACTCTTTTAAATTCATCATAATTGTTGGATTTTAGCCTCACTCATTTCTTAAAAGCTCATCTAAAGTCCCTATAGAAAAAAACTAGTTTTTCTTTTTCATTTTATTGATTCATTAGAAGGGACAATACAAATGCTCCCTGAGTAATTATCTTCATTGCAACAGACACTCTGGTGACTGTTCTGCTTTCGTCAAGCGCATCTGCACAAACCGACTATCAGAAGAAGGGGACTTGGGGCGCGTGGACGGCTCAGTCGGTTAAGTGTCAGACTGCGGCTCAGGTCATGATCTCACAGCTCCAGAGTTCGAGCCGCCCTGTCGGGCTCTGGGCTGACAGTGTGTGGAGCCTGGATCCTGCTTCAGATTGTGCGTCTCCCTCTCTCTTTGACCCTCCCCCACTTGAGATCTCGATCTCGATTGCACGCTCTCTCTCTCAAAAATAAACATTAAAAAGAAGGCTTGGACTGAGATGGAGACTTCTCTCACCTCACCAGGATCATATCTCTACATGGTTTAATTTTCTCCCCTGATATGTAAACAATTCTGAAGACTCTCTTGCATCCAGAAAAGAGGTAGTGAAATGGAATCTCAAGTACATGCATGTTTCACACAGTAGACCCAACTGACAATATCACCAGGACGCGGGCGGAAGGACAGCGTTTTCTGTGTGAAAAAAAAAAACCAGACTCTTCATTTACGTCAATACTATCCATTTTCTTTCACCATGCAAAGTGAACTTTTTTTGACTTTCTCACTGTCCTGAAGGATAGACTCTGTGGGGGGGGGTCAGAGTATGCTACCCCAAAACATGCCACTTTGGCATAAGGATTATTCTGAGCCGAAGGCAAGTGAGAAACCACAGACACCCCTTCTTTCTGCCTGAAGCATTAACTTCATTTGTGAAGGTGACGTGAATACCCACATCCCTAAAGGTGTCTCCCTCTAAAGTGCCAGGAGGACCAGAGACGGATGATGCATCTGCACAGCAAACCTTACTACCCCCCTCTTCTCTGTCATACATCCCCAGGGACCTACCCAGTTTACCGGCCCTAACGGTCCAGAGCCCTTTTTCTACCTTGCCTTGTTTCCACAGGTTACTGCCCTTTGTTAAAACAACATATAAACCCCCAAGCTGAGTCTATTCACCTCTTTCGGTTTTTACTTTTCTGTGAGGCGCCGATGCGTGTAAAAACATTAACATCAGTAAAATGTGCAGGTCTTTTTCCTGTGAATCTAGCCTTTGTCAGTTTAACTTGCAGACCTCAGCTATAAACCTAATACAGTGAAGGAAAAGATTTCCTTCCTCTGCGCTACAACAGAGTCGTCTCTAAGAGGCCAGACTGAAGTATTTGATGTGAATTAAGAGTTGGGTATGTAGGGCACCTGGGTGGCTCAGTAGGTTAAGCGTGGGACTCCTGGTTTCCACTTAGGTCATAATGTCATGGTGACGGGATGGAGCCCCGCATCGGACTCTGGGCTGACCCGCAGAGCCTGTTTGGGGTTTTCTCTCTCCCTCTCTGCCCCTCCTGTGTGCGCGCTCTCGCTTGCTCTCTCTCTCTCTCTCTCTCTCTCTCAAATAATACATTAAAAAGTTTTTTCTTCCTGAAATACAAATTAAGGATGGGAGCACAGAAGCCGGCGCGCCTTTAAGCGCTGGCATCCTACTTGACTTCCGGAGCCACCTGCTCATGCACTGTGCTCCCTACAGTGAGCAAGTGTCCAGACCCTGCGCCTCACTCCTCCATTTCCTCGGCTCTTTATTTACTTCTTTCTTTTATAAATAACTAACCTCATACACACTTATTAAAGTGCCTTGTGTGTTGCTGAAGAGTGGAGATGACTTTCTCCGTCTGAAACACGAGGGCATCATACGTGGTTAGCGCTTAAGGGATCACCCACCCCCTCATTTCTTTGTGCTCCTGAAATTCCCACCTGGAGGCCGGCCAGAATAAAGCTGTCTTCCAGATACCTCTTCCACACACTACAGCACCCTCTCCAACACCCAAGCAACACTTGCTTATTTCAGGTTTTCATTGCTGGTTCCCACAGAGAAACAGGAAACAAAGCTTCGAGACGTGCATAGGTTCAAAAGCAGCAAAAAGTACAGGCTTTTATGGACAAGTGAACAAAGGTTTCTCTATGTTGCTGGCTGTTGCAGAACACCCTCTTTTATTGTTTTTAAGTTTATTTATTTATTTATTTTGTGTGTTTGAGAGAGAGAGACAGACAGAGAGACAAAGACAGGCAGAGAGAGGGAGAGAACCCCAAGCAGGCTCTGTGCTGTCAGCTTAGAGCCCAACTTCCTTGATCCCAGGAATCATGAGATCATGATATTAACCAAAACCAAGAGGTCAACACTCAACCGACTGAGCCACCTGGGTGCCCCTAGGAGCCCCTCTCTTACAAGGTCTCCGACATTACTCTTTCTTAGTCGTACTTTTGAGGGTGCAGTTCATGTCTCTTTCCCCTTTCTCCACTTAAGAATACAATTAGACTCACTAGACCCGCAGTCCCTGTTAGATCAAAACCTGTCAACCAGTAAGGTCACTCAAGAACCCATCCCATCACCAGTGAAATCCACCCACATTTCTCTAGAAACCCACCCAGACCCGTATCCTGAGTTCTCCGCACTTCTGTTAAAAGGGACAAATCAAGTCAAGCTATTCTCCTCTTTACTGCTATCTCCAAAAGGTTACAATCTTGTAGAGGGGACAATACAGACAACAAATATGCTACTGTTATGTTAATGTCATGTATGTGATCCTGACACCAAGGGGGGGGCGGGGTAAGCTGGGGCCTGAGTTGGAAGGAAGTATATGGAGAGGGCCATGGCCGCAAACACACCGTGGCCTCGCGGGCTGGGGAGGAAGCGGCAGCGGGGCTACAGGGAAGCCAACGAATAGGAAACTTGGCCAGGGCGGAATTTAGACGGCTTTGAACGCCACAGTTAGGCGTCGTCATCTTCACTCCGTTATCGCTAGAGAGCCTCTTTTTCCTGAGCACGCCATGATTCTTAACTCGGGTTTGGAGTACGGTCCAGAGCAGTTCAGAGTAACTGGCGGAGCCTTCCCGATTAATCCAGGCAGTCATTTCATCGTGTGTCACAAAGCTGACTATGACCCGCGCTCCCATGTCAGTGTTACGCTCTGCTGGAAAGGTCAGTCCACGCTGTCCCTGGCATGCGTAAATCGGGAGTGGGATCTCGTGTCCGCCAACACGAGCCCAGCACCGAGCGAAGCATCTTCGGAGGATGGGTCCTGAAGCTCCAGTGCCACCCTCCTCTGTCCTCCACCTCCAACCACAAAGCCCTGTCAGCTACCGCGAAAACAGACCTGGGGTTCTTCCCGTTCTGCCCATCACCCTGACCACTATCTGTCGCCTAGATTGCTACAAATCCTCCCAGAGCAGCCCTTCTTCAGAGCTCCGTGCAAATGTCACTTGCTTCGGCTAACGTCCCCACCCCCTGCTCCAACCCCTAGTCTGACAATCTCATGGAGCACAGGACATTTTAATCCCCTTGCTATTACCTGTGTCCCACCAGAGGGTGAGCTCCCTGAGGGGAGGGATCTGTCTACGGTTTCCCCACTGTGTCCGGCAGCACCCAGCACAGGGCCTGGAACGGGGCAGGGAGGAGGGGGGCCACTCCAATTCTGTATGAATGAATGAAGGCATGAAGGAAAGAAGGAAGGAAGGAAGCACAGGTTCTGGGAATTCCTTAGAAGTTACTACCTAGTTTGGGGTTGTACTATCGACCTGTGTGTAAGAAATCATAATAAAATAAGAAAATATCAGGGCGCCTGGTGGCTCAGTTGGTTAAGTGTCCAACTTCGGCTCAGGTCATGATCTTGCAGTCTGTGGGTTTGAGCCCTGCGTCGGGCTCTGTGCCGACAGCTCAGAGCCTGGAGCCTGCTTCGGATTCTGTGTCTCCCTCTCTCTCTGCCCCTCCCCTGCTCACACTCTCTCTCAAAAATAAACATTAAACATTTTTAAATTAAAAAAAAACAAAGTATCAAAGGGAAAAATAACCTTCTAGCTCCATTTACGAAGAGTCAGCTCTCAGTTCATTCAGCGCCACAAATTCGGACAAATTCACAAAAGAAGGAGTGTAATTTTTATCTTTCGATTCATACTTAGCTTTTCCTCATTGTAACAGCACAGAGGTGGCCCCAGAGGTCACAGGCATATAGACTGCTACCCCGCCAAGGGCACCTGGGTGGCTCAGTCATTAAGCATCCAACTTCAGGTCAGATGGTGATCTCCAGGTTTGTGAGTTCAAGCCCGGTGTCCGACTCCGTGCTGCCTGTGCAGAGCCTGCTTCAGATCCTTTGTCCCCGCTCACCCCCGGCCCCTCCCCTGCCTGCTCTCTCTAAAATAAACAAACACTAAAAAACAAAACAAACAAAAACATCCAAGAGGCTAATTTATTGGGGGAGCCTTCCCACAATTTCCATTTATTTAATGAGAAGAAATCTGAAGTTACACATCAAATCATGGCATACTTGGGAAAGGTGTGTACAGGCACAGGGAACTTTCTCAGAATACTGTATCTGTGTTGGATCGTTTTATTGTATCTGTGATTTAAAATAGAAAAATAAGACATTAGCAGAAATCTTACACCAATGCAACCTACAGTAACTTGCTTGCTCAATCAGGGGGCTTTATTTATAGAAAGTATAAAAGCTAGATTCTAATTACATTTCGCTAAGACTTTCTTAGAAGCCTAAAATCATATTTGCTCTGGGCAATGTTTAATTTCCTCTATGAAAGACCTGTGTCATTCTTAAACAAACAAATGCAGAAACACAACCTGATCTGGCCAGCTCCCTTACACCCCCGGCTCAACGGCAGGAAGTAACCAAAGGTCTTTTAAGGTCTTCACGTGGACGATGAATGAGCAGAGAAAAAGGAAATCAAGGACACAAAGTGTTTATGTCCTCTGCAGAATGACTGATATTCAAGACGGCTCTGGGCAATTTTTAGCAGAAATGCGGACGGGATCCAGATGTGATAAAAAGGAGGTAGAATCAGAAGGTCCCTTCTCCCATTCTAAAGAAACATGTTTTATTCTAAGAGACTGGCTACAGGAAAAAACCAGTTATAAGTGGTCCTGGAGACCATATCTAGAATATGAAAGCCTTGGTTGTTCCTAAAGAATTCAAAATAATATTTTCATTAAAAGTATGCTTTATTGGAGATTTTAAGAGTATTCTAACTGAACACATTAAAGAAATTCTAAATCTTAGATATAAATTCTCTATCTTGTTTCCAGTGTCTTTTGAACAATTTATACTTGAAGTAGGTCAGTTGAAAAACTAAATTTGTTTTATCTCAAAGTCCATATTTTGTTGTTATAATAGATCATGTTAGCATTTGAAGAAAAGACAGGGCCGTTAATGTAACACATTTGAATATACATTCCGAGGGTTACAAAATGATTTAAGCAGGAAAAAAATCTGACTAAAATATTGACTAGATGTTGATGAGGAGACCTGCATCTCTAGATATTTTTGTCCGGCAATATCAATGATCAGTGTTGAGTGCATTCCATTGGAAGGAGGGGAAAGAGAATTTTTTTTTTTATATGAGAAAAGAATTCTGACATTTAGGGAAAAAAATACATTAACTTGTAACAGCCTCCAAAACAACATATTAAGATTTCTCATTACCTGTCATAACTAGTACAGTTACTGTTTATGCGGGAATCTCGGCGTTTGGGAGGGCATCCCAGGACAGAAACTATAGGTTTCAGTGATCACAGAGCCTTCCGACGCCGGAGTCCTCACCTCACCACTGCCTCTGCCAGGATCCCCACTTTCTTTTTAGTTCCCCAAGTTTTCCCTGAACTCCAGCTCCAAGAATAGGCAGAACTGAGTTACTGTGGAAGTGGGCTGAGTGCTGACCCCACAAACCTGTCCATGTCTTATGCCTGTAACCTGGGAGTGCGACCTTACTTGGGAAAAGGGTCCTTGCGTTTGCAGATCGCCCTGGATTACCTGAGTGGACCCTAAACCCATGACAAGGGTCTTTAGAAGCGAAGGCAGAGGGACTTTAGAGACAGAAGAGGCAGCAATGAGATCATGGAGGCAGACTGCGGGCCCACGTGGCCACAAGGCAAGGGATGCCAACAGCCACCAGAGTCTGGAAAGGCCAACGAAAGGACAGAGTGTAAACCAGCAAACATCTGGCCTCTAGAACTGTGAGAATAAATTTCTCTCGTTTTAAGCCACTAAATTTGAAGGGATCTGTTACGGCAGCAACAGGAAAGAAATACAATTTTTTGAATCGGTGTCCCTAAAACCGATAGAGGCGTTGTTGGTTTTCAGTGAGTCTCAAGTTGAGAGATACATGAAACTTTTAAAATCCTTTTTATTTTTTTTTAATGTTTATTTTTTAGAAAGAGAGAGAGAGAGAGCAGAGAGGGGCAGGCACAGAGAGACTGGGAGACATAGAATCTGAATCAGGCTCTGGGCTCTGAGCTGTCAGCAGAGAGCCTGACACAGGGCTCGAACTCAGGAACTGTGAGATCATGACCTGAGCTGAAGTCAGACATTTAACTGACCAAGCCACCCAGGCAGCCCGAAACTTTAAAAATCCTTATTGCTTAGTCCAAAGTAAATGGTGAAGGTACCCGTTGAATCTCAGTACTAGAAAGATTCTAGGAGAACCTAAAAGGATAAGTTATCAATAGTAATTTTAATAACAGCGACTGAAATGTTCTGTGTCAAAAACGCATGTGAGGCATGCCTCTATGGCTCAGTCAGCTGAGCATCCCAACTCCTGATTTTGGCTCAGGTGAGATCCCAGCGTCCTGGAATCGAGCCCCCGTGTCAGGCTCTGCACTGAGCATAGAGTCTGCTTGAGATTCTCCTTCTCCATCTCTGCCCCTCTCCCCTGCTCATGCACTCTCTCTCAAAACAATAAATAAAATGCACTTGAAAATAAAGTAGAAGAAATAGGAAAGAACAGATGTTTACCTAGAATCTGCCAGAACATTCAAGTATATACGCTGGAACAGAGTTCCCTGCCAATAACAAATCAGGAATTTCATGGACCTGTGTTTCTTCAGCTTAAAAATTCTATGCATAAAAAAAATATTGTTACACTACCATGAACCTAGAATTAAAAAGCATTAAAATGCCATTTAAAAACATTCTAATTTATGGTCGACACCACCAATTAACAGGCAAATGCAAATCAACGCCACAATGATATCACATTACACCCGTCAGAATGGCTGGTATCAAAAAAGACAATAAAAAGTGACGGCGAGGACATGGAGAAAAGGGAACGCCCTGCACTGTTGGTGGCAAAGTAAACTGGGGCAGCCACCGTGGAAACCAGTGTGGAGGTTCCTCCCAGAGTCAAAAACAGAAATAGGATCTGATCCAGTAATTCCACTATGTGGTATTATCCAGAGAAAATGAAAACACTAATCAAAAAGATACATGATGCAGAAAATGAAAACACTAATCAAAAAGATACATGATGCAGAAAATGAAAACACTAATCAAAAAGATACATGATGCACGCTACGTTTATTCCAGCCATTGTTTACAAAAGCCAAGACAGGGAAGCGTTCAGAGACAAATGGACAGAGAAAGATGTGCCACACACACACACACACACACACACACACACACACACACTGGAATATTACTCGGCCTTACAAAGGAATGATCTTGGTATTTGGCACAGCATGGATAGAGGCAACAGGTATTATGCAAAGTGAAATAAATCATATCGAGAAAAAAAAACACCATACGGTTTCACTTTACATATGTCATCTAAAAAACAAATGCAAAAGAAACAGACCCGTAAATACAGAGATCAAACTGCTGATTGCCAGATGGGAGGGGCTGGAAAAAATTCTAATTTAAATATATTTCTACAATGTATATAATTTAATGGTGAACTTTTTCATTCAAAAACGTAGATCTTCTTAAATTACTAATGCTTCTTCAGAAATGAATCAACATTCTTTTATACAGAGCAGGAACAGGATCATTTTTTATCTTTGCAAATTAGAGGGGATAAACAATCAAAGGGGAATAAAAAAGCCCCTTAGCAATAGAAGGAAAACAGGCTAAAATTTTAACCAAAACTTTACAGTGACAGCGTCACTGATGAAAACTAGTTAAGTAAAACTAGGAGTGAGGTGATTGAATGTCCTCAAAAATATTTTCCTTTCCTTGATTCTCTTGTATCTCATCGTTCATGCATTTATAAAAGGGTATGTGATGGCCTCAGGAAGCCAAACTTTTGGTGTGGGTTCCTTACACTGTGTTAGCAGTCCTAGAACTTACTGACCAACGTTAGACTTTTAAAAACCCATGTGCTGAGAACTCAACTCAAACCTGGGGTGCCCGGGTGGCTCAGTCAGCTAAATGTCGGGCTCTTGGTTTCAGCTCAGGTCATGATCTCCCGGTGGTTCCGTGAGTTGAGCCCCATGTTGGGCTCTGCACTGTTGGCGAGGAGTCTGCTTGGAATTCACTTCCCTCCTCTCCCACTTGTCAGCTCTCTTTCAGTCTCTCTCAAAATAAATAAACATTAAAAAAAAAAAAAAGCTTAAACTGGAAGTCCACACTGAACAAGGCAAGCCACACAATTTAGAAACTCTGAAAATCTGCAATCATTTTTAAAATAGGAAACGCATTGGTATATCATATACCACACTGCATGGAACATACTCAATTCTCTGAACAAAAATAAACTAAGCCGCCACAGGAAGCACTATCTTTCTAAGAGGTATGTGACTTTGTCCTATGTTGCCTCTGCATCCCAGCCCAGGCCGGCCTCAAATGAAGTGAAATTTAAGACGTAATCATGATAAAGCCACTCGTTTAAGCCAAAGTGGCAAAGTGGGAACACAGGGAGGAAATGACTGACCTGAACTTGTGAAAAATTTAAATGAAACTCATTTGAAAAGTCAACTAACAGGAAACCCTGAGCTGGGAGAGCAAGGCTTTCTTGGCTAGGGAGCCCTTACCGACACACTGGTTTAACTGTAGGCCCTGGCTTCTCCTACCTCCCTTCCCCCAAACAACCTCCAGCCGGGGCAAACTCCAGCCGTCAGGGATCCAAAGCAGTGCAACTGCAAACTGAAAATAGTAGTTGGTGGACAGGAGGGTGAAAACAGCTGCTCTGGGGGGAAAAAAGGCAAAAAGACAAAACCAAGGCCGTGGCATTCCCTCCACGCCTAACCACGGTGTGGGTGGGGGTGGGGGATGGAGAGGAGGAACTGGACAGAAGGAGTAACCAAGAACCAAGCTCTTTTGTTCAAATTGGGAAATAAAAGAAAAATTCCCAACTGTTATTTTTGTAAAGGAGAGTTCAAATAACTGTAAAGTTAAGAGGGTCTTACCCATTTCTCCTCCCCCCCCCCACCAATTTAATCTGAAGATCCAATCTTCACAAAGTAACAGAAGAAAAGTCATCAGAGGAAAAAAACATCAGCCACACATTTAAGCCTAGTGTACGTTGGCAAGAATTTTAAATACGCCAGGACTTCTACAGTAACAAATGTATTAACTTCCTCGTCCAGCCTTCACTCACACTGGGAAAGAATGCAAAAACAAAGTTGTACTTGTTATCCAAATAGGAACACCAATCTGTTTCAAGACCGGGGCTCCGACTTTTAAAAGCGCACTTTCGATTTCAAACGTTACCAATGTTCTTAGACCAAACGCCAAAAACTGTCAACCGTTTGCCCTACTTAAATGTTCATCTGCACGGACTTAGCGATGCCCCACCGCAGATAGTTACAAAACCTGGGGAGACCGGACGGCTGAGGCCACTTCTGGCCGACGAGCAACTGAGCTCCAATCACTCCAAGACCCTAGCGATCTTGGGGTACCTGCAAGGAAGTATGGGGCCAAACCCCACAGAAGAACGTGAAACTCCCCTCGCGGTGGGAAGACCGGGTGACTGCACGTGTTCTTGGTGCCCGATCTGCCGAGCCGAGCGGAACGATCCTGGGGTCCCCTGCAGCGGGGGAGGGGGGCGCGGGCTGAAAGGGTCCCAGCCGCGAACGCGGGTGGACAGGCAGGAGGAAGCAGCGCGGCAGACGGGCGCCGAGGGCGGGCAGAGCCTCACCTGCACGCCGGTGTAGTTCTCGAAGAAGAAGAGCACCATGCTCTGATAGACGCAGTAGAGCCGGTCATCCACCGCCTGGTACAAGTGGGACGGCAGGAAGGCGGAGAGCAGCCGCCAGGCCCCCCAGGCCAGCACGTAGGTGGGCGCCGTGCCCAGCAGCACCGCGGCCGGCAGCACGCAGCGCATCGAGTACATGTGGAGCACCAGGGACAGCAGCATCTTGCCGGCTCCGCGCGCGGACGGCTCCGCCGGCTGCTCCCAGCCCGGGGCGCCTCCGGGTCTCC
>NC_043700.1:5973598-6023780 GCF_006229205.1 Suricata suricatta | reverse complement strand
CCGCGGGGCGAGGGGACGCGGCCGCGCTGCGAGGCTCGGCAGCTCAGAAGCGTTTACACCCCATGACCCTGGCCCGTCACCCGGTACCCCTGGCGGGGGCGGGGCTCCGCGGCAACAACACGCCGCCTGAATGGCCTCCGGTTGCCATAGTCCCCCCTAGGGGGCGGGATTCCATGAAACTAACACGTTCTCTGATTGGTCAAGTGCGCTGACAGTGGAAACCCAACCGCCGACCGGAAGCGCGGACCGGCAGGCTGGGTGCACTACGCATGCGCCAAAGCCCGGCCTCGCTGCAGAAGCGGGAAGGAAGGTGACCACGGCCAGGCCCGCGGGTTGAAGGTGGGTGCGAGCCAGAAGAGGGGGCCCGGGCGGTCGTGTGTGCCCTCAGTTGGATTCTGGGCCCGGGTTGCTTTGAGGGCATGCCCCGCCTCCAGCTCGCACGCTCTGAGGGCCCCTTGGCCCCGGGATGCGCCCCTTAAGCCGAGACGTCCCCTTACTCCCGGTGCAGAGTTGCGCGCTGTGTCTGTATCTCGGGCGCTGCAGACTCTGCGGTCTCCAGTCCATGCATTCAGCAAATATTTGTCAAGTTTAGTTTGGGAAGGCCAAAAAGACGTAACCGGAGCAGTTGGGGCCATCAAAGCTCCGCCCCGGGTTATCTGTCCCGGCTGGGCTTGGCAAGGTGGCTTCCTTCTCGGGGCGGCTCCCACACCCCCCGCCTTCTCCGCGGCTTTCCCTTCTCCCCAGCCAGTGCACAGGACTCCCTCCCTTCCGCTAGGGTGGTGCGACACCAGGCTCCCTTCTTCCATCGCGATGAGGATGATAGTTACATGCTGCGCGCAGTTGGACGGCCTTTTCGCGAGGTTCTTCCCACACTTGGGTCGGACCTTGCCAATTTACGCTTGCTTCACCCCCGCCCCAGGGGCTGCGTAAATATATAAGCGTCGTTTTCTTGGGTCGTCCTTAAAAAGCACCAGGACTCCGCACAAAGAATATGTAAAGTACTGACCTACTTTGGTGACCTTCACAAGAATCTGCGGAGGCCTGGCAGTTGTTTTATTGATGTAAAAACAGATCCAGCGAACTTCTGGATCCTTCTAACTGCCCTTTGGCTTCACCAAAAGCAGTTTAATATGTAACCCTTTCCCGGGAGAGTTGCACTTGAAAAGAACGCCAGGTGTTTTAAATGAAAAAGGGTTGTTTTCTCCTACCTGTGGGGTAGCTTCATGCATGGATGCAGTTTAACGGAAAATTATAATCCGGGCCAGGACAGTGGCTACTTTCTCTATCTGTTCATGATTGATATGTGGTATCATTGGTAGATGGTTATCGTAGGAGAGGAAGCCAGGTAGGTAGAGTTCGTAAGGCGAGAAGTGTTTGGACAAGTCGGTTGGCAACAGGAAGCATTGCACAAAAGACTTTACCAGACTTCCCCTTTCTATGGAGAGTAAGGGCATGTACTGTGCAAAGCCCTACATTTCTTTTTGGAGGGGAAAGTCATGGGCGTGGATAATGTGCGTAATCACCGCCGCTCCTGCATCCTTTAATTGAGACCAGACATCCCTATAATTAGAAAAATGTGTGAAGAGAGACAGCAGGCTCGGTGTTCCCTTAACGATCTGCACGTAAGGAGTCGGTATTTAGGCGTGACGTGTGCAAACGCGCTTTCTGTGAGGTACGCCCCAGTTACTGGCAGTCACCCCGTGTAAAGGTCTCTGCAGTGTTTTGGCATGGGGACTCGGAGAGCTCTGAGTCTTTCTTGTCCCCATTTACATCCAAACCCAGCCCCTACCCACCTGGTTACTCCCTGTGCTCGTCCCTCTTCCTACTAACTGTGGCAGATTCTCTTTCCCTTGGCCACTCCCGCCCCTTCTTAAGCTGTAGTCAGCCCACACCCTCTGCTTCTGCTTCTTACCTTGTGCATTTTTTTCCGAATTCCTAGCGAGCTGACTTCCTCTTCCACCACTCAAGAAAAACGGTCTTTAAAAAAAATTTTTTTTATGTTTTTAAATTTATTTTTGAGAGACAGAGACAGCGTGAGCAGGGGAGGGTCAGAGAGAGAGGGAGACACAGTCCGAAGCAGGCTCCAGGCTCTGAGCTGTCAGCACAGAGCAAGACGCGGGGCTCGAACCCACGAACCGTGAGATTGCGACCTGAGCCAAAGCCGAAGCCGGACGCTTAGCCGACTGAGCCACCCAGGCGCCCCGAAAAACGGTGTCTTTAGAGAGGCACCGCTAGCCTGGCCTGCAGACGCTGAGAGCGGGAGGCAGACAGCGGGGGCCAGGCTGGTGCGGTGGCGGCCTTCCGGTGCGGGGTTGTCATGGGGGTCGCCGCGCCGTGAGGGGGATACAGAGAGCACGCGCCTATCCACGTGGCGCGGGGCGTTCCTTTCGTCTACGGACCGAGGAGGCTCCGCGAACTGCCGCCTTAGGATGGAGCGTGACTGCGGAGCTCGCCAGGCGTCAGCGACGGACGAGCGGGGGAGCCGCCCGCGTGAGAACCCCGCACCCGAAGGACTGAAATGAGAGTGGGTGGGGCCGGGGGCCTGGCGGCGCAGTTGGTTCAGCCTCCGGCGTCAGCTCCGGTGGTGATCCCAGGGTTCGTGGGTTCGAGGCCCACGTCAGGTCCTCTGCTGTCCGCATGGAGTCCGTGCTTGGCATCCTCTGCTTTCTCTCATAAACAAACTTAAAAGATTCTCTCCTTCTGCCCTTCCTCCCTCCACCCCCTCAAAAAAAAAAAAAAAAAAGAGCCTGCAGGGTCCTCAAGTTCCGAAAAGCCCCGTGTGGACTGCTGGAATGGGCCACACTTTAAAAAAAAAAATTGGCTGCTCCCTGAAAGAATTGTATTTCCCTCACGCGTTTGTAAGTTAATAGCTAAAATTGTGTATCATAAGTTTAATTAGTTACAGAACTTCTGATGAGTTACAGCATTTTATTTCTTTTAATGTGTGTTTATTTAAGGACTGCACATGCATGTGGGGGAGGGGCATGGGGAGAGGGGGCATGAGAATCTCACGCAGGCTCCGTGCCGCCAGCACAAAGCCCGACTCCGGACTCGACCTCATGAACCCCTTGATGGTGACCTGAACCGAAACCAAGAGTCGCAGCTCTTAACCGACAGGGCCACCCAGGCGCCCCCCCCCCCATTTTAAAGTGATTACAGAAATCTTATAAATGGTCTGAGTGGATTATAAATACCATGGTGATTTATTACCCATCATGATCTATTTAATACTTAAGATTTTACTAATTAGAATTTTATATTGATGCTTTCTTTTTCTCCTTGAAAACACATTTCATTCCACTTCTGTCACAGAATTTGACTTTATGGAATATCTTTTTATGATTCAGTCTTTTACTGATCTATCAAGTATCTAAGTAAAAATTCCTTCTGGATTGAGCTGTTACCATTGTTAGCATTATACCGTGTAATCGATGTGTATCACAAAATCTGGTAATTATTGTAAATAAAAGTAAAGTTTCATTGACAGTGCTTGCCGTAATGATGCCTTCATTAAAAGAAACTTTAAAATTCTCTTTTGGTGTCCTCAAGTTTGTTACACCTTTCCACCTCCCTGCAGTACAATATAGTAAGATTTGAGGTGGACCAAGTGGATGGGGACCATCATGAAATGCAAGGTGGGTCTGGCCTTCATAGGCAGATAGGCTTTAGGAAACGTAAGCATCCGAAAGTCAGGTTCTTAGAAACTTCTCATGAGCACATCCTTACAGATTCTGAGGGCTGTCCATGGAATAGATTGAAAATATTGGTGAAGAAAGTGGGGCAAGGGAAGGAGACAGATGATAGAGGTTGAATCAGGAAAGGACAGATAGGCAAGAACCACATGACAGTTTATGAGATATAAAGGATTTTAGACATCATCCTAAAGGATCTGGAAAGCTACTAATAGGTTTTAAAGAAGGAAGTGACATTAGATTAAAAAAAAGTTCTAGGTGGCATGGAAGTAGATTGGAAGCAGTTTGGAGATGTGCTAGACTCCTAGCTAGAAATAATGTGGGCTTAGACCTTGTTAGGGACCATGTGTGGAGAACAAGAAGTTAATTCCTCATGTACAGCCTTGTTGGAGGAAATTTGGTAGTATCTAGTAAACCTGAACAGATAGATACCCTTTGAATCAATACATCTAATTCAGTGAACGTCCAAGGTAGAATGATGACATGAATCACAGAGATGGCCAAGGAAAACGCTGTGCTGTGGGTGGAAAGGAACAAACATCCAAACGAACGGTCCTACACTCCAGGATGCAGGGAAAAGTAAGTTGCTGAATAACATACGTAGTTCTCCCATTTTAGTAAAAACTAAGGCCATTTATTTCTATGTGCAAATATCTAGAAACTTCTGATGACCGTGATGATCTCTGGGGCAGGGAAGGAAGGGCAGATGAAGTTCAACTGGACTTCCCATACTGTTTCAAGTTTTTACAAAGAAATATTGATCCCCCCTCCCCCCCCCCTACTGGCTTCCAAAGATAAAGCTGGAGTACAGATAAAGGGCCTGAGGTTGTGACCCTTGTGAGGTGTGTGTTGGAGGAAGGGGGAGGGGGAGTTGGGATTTACTTATTATATAGGCAAATAAAAATTAAAAAGCCAAGAGGTGTGATCCACAGGAGTTAATGAGCTGGTGGTGGTGAGAAAGGGAGGAGTGAGCAATGCCTTCCAAGTTTCAGGCTGGAGTAACCAGGTGGAATTTCATTTCTGTTTACAGAAGGAGTGGAAACAGTTCCACAGGGCGTGGAACTTAGCTGGTGGTGTGGGAGCCTTTTAAAAAAAACAGGTCACAAAAAATTAGATTTGAACATGGATATTTATTTAGAATGAAAAAAGAGGGGCACCTGGGTGGCTCAGTCAGTTAAGTGTCCAACTTTGGTTCAGGTCATGATCTCACGGTTTCTGGATTTGAGCCCCCCACCGGCTCAGAGCCTGGGAGCCTGCTTCGGATTCTGTGTCTCCCTCTCTCTCTGCCCATACCCCTCTTGCTCTCTCTCAAAAATAAACATTAAAAAAAAATTTTTTAGAATGAAAAATCATAAAAAATAGCCAACAGATAACAAAAATAAAATATCCAGAAAAGTAATGGATAACTGTATCATGTATTTGCAAATAGAGTATATCTTTCCATTATGAAAACCATTTCATATTTTTTACATACAGCAAGAAAAGTAATCATCTCTCCTCTGATATGATGAACGGGAGGGTGGTTTTTATCATTGTTACAATGAATAAAATACCCCCACACTGACTTTAAGACATATTCACTAAAAATCTAACTAGATTTTTTTTTGAGGGGAGGTGCAAAGGAGTAGGATAGTAGAGTACAGTGGGCCCTTGGCAAATCCATTCTAAAAGTCATGAAGGAAGACAGCTCGAGAATTTTTTTTAAAGGAGGAATATTGAATGGCAGACAGAATGATGGTCATCCAAAGATCCCAACATAATTCCTGGAACTTGTGAGTTAATTTACGTGGCAAAGGACAATTTGGGACTCTGTTGGAATTAGGATTACCAATCAACTGACCTTGAGAGAGTCCTGGGCTGTTAAGGTAGGTCCCATATAATCATCAGAGCCCTTACAAATGGAAAGGGGGACGCAGAGGAGGGGCTCAGACTGATTCAGCCTGTTTGCTGGCTTTGAAGGCGGAGGAAGGCCGCTGGGAGCCAAGGAAGGGGGTTGGGCTGCGGAACAGAGCCCTTCCCAGAAACCAGAAGGAACTAGGCCTTGCTGACACCCTGACTTTAATCCAGTGAGGCTCCAGTTTAGACTTCTGATCTCCAAGATAAGACATTTATATGACTTCAGCCACTAACTGCGGTGATTTGCTATAGCAGCAATAGAACCTCAACACGTGGGGGTGGGATCTTTCCAGTTAGTACCAAAACATACTCTAAAGCTACAGTCATCGTATTTTACTAGTGAAGAAATAGAAGTTTCAGCTGAGCAAAATGAAGAGCTGAGAAATGCATGTACTGTGTATCTTGAATTTTTGAAAGTGGCTTTTGAAACAAAAAATGAACTAGTCAAAAAACCATGTTGACACTACTGTCTGTTTTGTAAAAATGTTGTAAAGAAACATGACAACTAACACCACGACAAAAACCAGATGGGATTTAAACATATAGACATTAACCAAAAAATGAAAAACAGGGGCACACTAGACAAAACAGAAGATAAGACTTTTATAATATTCAGATAGAGGAGATTTTATTTGCGATCATCCTAAAATAATCCTCCTCAAGTATAGATTCTCAACAGATCTTGGAATCGACACAAAATAAACTGACAGCAGAGTTGAGTAAGCAATCCTATGTGTGCTACAAACTACAGAATATTCGCCCGGAATGCTGTGAGATTTGGTGCGTCGCTGAGGGCCGTGAGGAACACCCAAACTGAATGTGCACGAACTCAGGCGTGGAGTGTCCTGAAAGCTGTCACCTAAGCAGTTGTGCTGTAAATCGACTCTCTGAGGTGGTAACCCAGGGCGCCGATCTGGATGCCGTGCCCTTAGAAAGAAAGGGACACATTTGTCTCTGTGTGAGTCCGTGGAAGATCTCCAACACGAAAACTTCTATTCACGAACAACGTAAAATTGTAGCCCAGGACTCGGCCTCTGTTCGTCAGCTACCATGCAAGCCTTTGTTTCACTTGGAAAACTAAAACAAGGTATCTTTGTTGCAGAAGACTTACACGGTACTTTTTTTTTAATATTGCATGAAATCTGGAAGTGTCTTTCACTACTGTCCCGAGTCCAAACCTCTCACCCAGAAGTTAGAGTTGTAATAACGTTCAGGTTGTTTACCTCTGGCTCTTAGTGGGTGTTTGTTGGTCCACGGCCCCGTTCCCTCTCTTCACGCGAAGATTTTCGTTCAGATCCATTGTCAGTCTCTCCCCAGCCAAGGTCCCACTCGGGGGAAGTTGGCCCCCCCCTGCGCTCTGGGGATGGGCCAGGATTAGCAGACGCAGGGCAGTGGCGTCTGACGTGTGGACCCTGAGCCGCTGGAGTGCCCCCAAGACACACCCAGGGGCCCTGAGGTGAAATGCTTCCCAATGGCGCACTGCGTCGTATTTGCCTTTGCGTTGTGTTGACTTTTCAGGGACCAGCACCTTAGTGTGCATCCAAGCCAGATAGCAGAGCACGCCAGTGCCCAGCTGTCCATCGTCACCACGGACTCGCCGCAAAAATACACTCATTTCACTTAATATCCTTGACGGAGCAATAAAAACCCCAAGCTTTCTAAATCCTTGCCCTTTAACGCTGTGTTGGATAAATGGAGAGTGTTTGTGAAGCACGTGTGATCTCACCAAAGTCCGCTAGTTCTCTGGAGGCTTTCGAACTGAACTAGCTACTTCTTTATGTTTCTAATGGAACATCTTTCGTAATGGAAAGAATAACCTAAGCTGCGATTATTCTGAAAGGTACTTTTTCAAAAATGGAACCAAGTGTCACTTCAAGGAAAACTGATAATATTGCTGATAATAAAACTTGAGCTTTCAAATGAAATTAGAATTTTGGAAAGCTTCAATTTGCTCTCATGAGTTTGTCATGTTCCCAATACTTCAGACTTTTAAGAATTCTGTGATAGGGCCACCTGGGTGGCTCAGTCGGTTAAGCGCCTTCAGATTCTGTGTCTCCCTCTCTCTGACCCTCCCCTGCTCACGCTCTGTCTCTCTCTGTCCCTCAAAAAGGGGCACCTGGGTGGCTCAGTCGGTTAAGCACCGGCTTTGGCTCAGGACATGATCTTACGTTTCATGGGTTTGAGCCCCACGTCGGGCTCTGTGGTGACAGCTAGCTCAGAGCCTGGAGCCTGCTTCTGGTTCTGTGTCTCCTTCTCTCTCTCTGACCCTCCCCTGCTCACACTGTCTCTCTCTGTCTCTCAAAAATAAAATAAAATACATTATAAAAAATTAAAAATAAATAAATAACATTAAAAAAATATTTCTGTGATAATAACCCCAGTGACTTTTCAGTGTTGTATGTCCATATTTAGAAGATATGTAAAAATCAGTGAACCAATAATTTGTAAGCCAGTACTTGGTGTCCAAATCATTGCATGGGTAAAGGGTTCTTTAGAAGTGCAAGAGAGGGGCACCTGGGTGGCTCAGTCGGTTGAGCGTCCGATTTCGGCTCAGGTCATGATCTCACAGTTTGTGGGTTTGAGCCCTGCATCGGGCTCTGTGCTGACAGCTAGTTCAGAGCCTGGAGCTGCTTCAGATCCTGTGACTCCTTCTCTCTCTCTGACCCTCCCCTGCTTATGCTGCCTCTCTCTCTCTTTGTTTTTCTCTTTCTCCCTCTCTCTCTCTCAAAAATAAATAAAAACATTAAAAAAATTCAAAGTGCAAGAGAGACCCAAGGATTTTAATGTAATAGGATACAAAAGTTTCCCATATTAAGCTCCACGTTGCTAGGTTTTACCGTAATAATGTGGCTATTCTTTGTAATCTGTTAAGGCTAATACACATCTTCCTTTTTCCAATCACATACCTGATGGAGGCTGGATTTTCTTCATAAGCTGCCACCAAAAAAACAGGGCAACAGAGTGACTGCGGAGAAGCCACGTGTATTCCATTAAGCCAGACATCAAAGAGACTTGCAAGACCGTGTAAAGCTGTAGCCACTCTTACTAAATTTACTATCCTTTTTCATGAAATGTTGTTAAAATGTAACAGGTTTAAAAGTGTTTTTAAAGGAACTCAATGTTTTTAAATTTCTTGCTTTTTAAAAAAAAATTTTTTTACGTTTATTTACTTTTTGAGAGATAGAGTGAGATGAGAGAGGGCATTAGTGGGGAAGGTCAGAGAGAGGAGGAGACACAGAACCGGAAGCAGCTCCAGGCTCTGAGCTAGCTGACAGCACAGAGCCTGACGTCGGGCTCGAACCCACCAACTTTGAGATCATGATCTGAGCTGAGGTCGGAGCTTAACTGACTGAGCCACTCAGGCACCCCATTTTTCTTGGTTTTTTTTTTTTAATGTTTATTATTGAGACAGAAACAGAGCATGAGTGGGGGAGGGACAGAGAAAGAGAGAGGGAGAGAGAGAAGGGGGGAGAGACACAGAATCTGAAGCCGACTCTAGACTCTGAGCTGTCAGCACAGGGCTCAAACCCACGAACCGTAAGATCAAGACCTGAGCTGAAGTCGGATGCTTAACTGACAGCCACCCAGGCGCCCCTTAAATTTCTTATTTTAAATTTCCAATATAGTAACTATCAATAGGTATAACTTATTGATTTTTATTCTTTAATAGTTTATGTTTTTTGAGAGAGAGCATGGGCAAGCAGGAGAGGGGAGGGCAGAGGATGCAAAGCTGACTCCAGGCTGTCAGTACAGAGCCCGATGTGGGGCTTAAACTCAAGAACCGCATGATCATGCCCCGGGCCGAAGTCAGACTGAGCCACCCAGGTGCCCCTAGTTGATTTCTTAAAAAGCATTGTCTACAGGTTTCTTGAACCCTTGCTCTATTACAAAGTAGCCCCACTTCTGTTGCCACAAAAAATGGTTTAGGGATGAACCAGTGAGGGCTTCTGAGGCTCAAAGCCGAGTGGGGGAGCATGGAAAACAACCCTATCCACTCCGTTGACGGGGCACGCAGGAGACATGCTTCTCTCCCTCTTCCAGGTAGGGAGTTGATTGGGGTGACACCTGGACCCTGCCTGGCCCCTTCACCATGTTAGGGAAAGTCAGTTTGGGGCGGGAGCTGATGCCCAGCAGAGAAGTAGACACGTCTTTGATGAAAACCTCCAGCTGTTGAATCAAATCAGGTACGAAACCCACTCTCAACCCAGTGGTTATGGGAACAAACAGATCTCTGTGAAAGCCAGGTTGATGTGGGTCCTTATCTGCTGTCTGCCCCGTCCTCCACACTAGACATCTACAGGTCACTCTCCATTTCCCTGTTGCTCTCCTGTTGGCACTAGGTCGTTATCCATTCACTGATTCAATCGGTTACTGAAGGCTTGTTGGCAAGGTGCTGTCGTAGGAACTGCTAACACAGTCTAGGCGTCACTTCCAGGTCCGTGGTGAGAGATGGAGAATAGCGTATCGATGAGTTATCAGGGCAGACAGCGAGCTGAGACAGCGTGATGTGATCGCTGTACGTCATAAGGTCTGGAAATGCCTCTCTAAAGAGACATTTAAGTTAACATTGGAATGATGAGAAGATCTAGGAGGAGAGTGTTTCAGGCTGAGGGAAAGTAAGTGCAAAGATCCTGGGGCAGGAAGCAGCTGAGTAGGTTTTACTTCATCACTGGCTAAGCCTTCGTGGTCCTTGATTCTTTTTCCCCATCCTGCGTGCAGTCCATCAGGAACTCTGTTGGCTTCAGCATCAGAATACGTAAAATACACCCAGAATCCATCCCCTTTCTACCTCTCCATGACCAACTTCCTCCTAGGCACACCCGCCTATACAACAGTAAGAGCCTCCATTTTGTCTCTCTTCCCATGCTCTTGCCCCTCACCATCCTATTCATTGTACTTGGATTGTGTCTTTGGGAGTCACTTGAAGTTCTAACCCTCAGAATCTCAGAATAGGACCTTATTTGGAGGGGTACAGATGTTGTACCCAGATTTTAATATCGCCCCCAAAAACCAGAGACCGCCAGGGAGGCCGAAGCACGCATGAAAATCAAAGGGCTTTATTATGAATGTAGGCCCGGCCAGCCTAAGCTCGGGCTCACAGACTCAACAACACAGTGGATCCACGTGGAGCGGGCCCAGAACATGGCGGGGCAGGACCTTTTATGAGTTTGGGAAGGGGAGTTACAGGAAATTGTGACACAGGTACAGGGGGTCCAATCAATATAGCATCACATCATTGACAGTAACTTTAACCAATTACAGAGCGGACCCAGGACCCTCACGTAGGGCGTGACTAGTCTTAACCTCCATCTTTAGGCCCGCCCCCCGAAATGTTAATGGTGTTAGCTGGCCTCCAAGGTCAGAGGGGAAACCTGAATCAGACCTGCATCCTTACACCGAGGCAATCGAGTTTAAATGAAGTGCTTCAGGGGGCCTTAATTCATTAAGATTGGTGTTCATATAAAAAGGGGAAAATGACGGCCACCTGGGTGGCTCAGTCAGCGACGCGTCTGACTCGTTCAGGTCATGGTCTCACAGCTCGTGGGTTCCAGCCCCGCATCAGGCTCTCTGCTGACCGCTTGGAGCCTGGAGCCTGCCTCAGACAGCCCTGATAATGAGTGCAGCAAGCAGCCCAGGTGCTCCTTCTTTCCTTCTCAGCACGAGACCCTCATCTTGAAGGAAAATCCAAATTAAGTCCTGCTGTGGCCCACCAGCCCCCACGGGCCGCCTCCGGAGGGCATGTAGGAAAGCCGGAGCTCTGCAGCAAACTGAGTAGCCCTCCTCAACAGGACCTTAGTCTTCGCTCCAGAAAATTCTTGCCAGGAAGATAAGGCCGGAAAGCAGTAAGTACCGTTGTTTTCTTCCTGAATCTCTGCACTCCTCTAATGCAGACACTAGGCCGCTCACCACACTCTTCCCAGGACGGCCTCGCTCAGGAGAGCTCATCTGTGTGACCTGCGCTCTCTGCACAGACCACTCCCCGGGGTGCGGAGCCAAGAACTCTCTGCGTGTCAGTCTGGCTCAGAAGCCCTTGCCTAGTAGTGTCTTCCAGGCACGAGAGCGGTTACCAACCCAGTTAGGTTCCCACATTGAAAGGCCCTCGTACATCCATTCAAGTCCGGCCCCTAAGACCCCATAAATGCAGTCTCTCTTCCCTCCTGAAACCCTGATTTTCTAGATGATGATCTTGCTTACTGTGGTAAGTAAGCACCCGGCGTCGCTTGATCAGCACGTTCCTCCGGTCTCCTTGGAGTCAGCCACCCTGACCTTTTGCTGTCCTTCCCGTGCACGGAGCGCGAGGGCCTTCCCAGAATTTGTCGTGTTCTTCCTTCAGCTCTGAGCGTGTTGTCTGTTTCTTCCTGAGGTTCTTCTGACACTTACGTGACTAGACCATCCCATAACCATCCCGCCTGGCCCCTGCGCCCCCTTTGTGTTACTCCTGACCCGTGATGGATACTAATTTCCTCCAATACTCATGCTCCCCTCTTTTTATGATAATTACATCCCTACTGTTTACCGAGGCACATGTGAAACCTGCTTCCCAGCCTTTCTTGCACTGGGACGGCTCGGCTAGCCAGTGAGATGTGAAAGGAAGCGGTGTATGCGTGGGGCGGGACGTGTTAGGTAGCCTTCTCCTTTTAGGGGAAGCGGTAGGTCATGGCCGGAGCTCCAGCAGCCAAACTGGTGGGCGCACGTGGGAAAGCAATCCTGAAAGGAACGCGAATTCTGACCCTTCATACCGCGGGGGACTTAACTTCCTCCAGGTGTTAGGAAAGCAGAAAAGAAACTTTTACTCCGTTTAAGCTTGTGTTTTTGGTAATTGATTTTTAATTTTAAATTTACTTATTTTGAGAAAGACAGTGACAGCTTGAGTGGGGGTCGGGCAGAGAGAGAGGGGGAGCGAGAATCCCAAACAGGCTCTGCACGGTCAGCACAGAGCCCGAGGCAGGGCTCAAACTTACGAACCATGAGATCATAACCTGAGCCGAAGCCAAGAGTCGGATGCTTAACCAACAGAGCAATCCAGGAGCCCGTGATTTTCTCACTTGAAGCCACACCTAATCCTAACTAATAGAATGCTGCTCTATGTTACATTCATTTCTCCATGACCTGTGTTTTCTGCCTTCCCCTAACTAGAATGTAGGCTCCTAGAGAGGTGAGACTTTGCCTTTGCTGTATTTTGGCAGCCTGGACAAATGCCCTGCAAGCAAGTCAATAAAAACTTCCTGAATTAGAGCGGGGAATTGCACTCCAGCAAGATGCACCATGTTTTCTTCCTACGGCAGATTGAATACCCCTGGCATGCACTCACCTCGTAAATACGTAAAGGATGCTTTCCTACTCCATGACCCCTTCATCGGCAGTGACTCCCAGAGTCCCTGCTAAGTGAGCTCTGCAGAATGAGGGGGTTTGTACAAGGGAATCTCTCTCTTCAGGCCCTGGTGTTGGATTCATGGTAATTATGTCCCAGATTATCAGAGACAGAGATGGTGAGGCAAACAGAACTGAGCAGCACAGCAAAGAAATCCTGGAGACTCACATAATTGGTGCCTCAGGAAAGCCGAATGGCACACGTGTTAATGCTTGGGGAGAACTGGATCAAAAACAGCTGGTGGGATAACGCAGCCTGCACACAGCCCACGTGCCCCCGCCCCGCCAAGAAAGGGCGTGAGAAGGGAAGAATTCTTGAGTCTTCATAATAGACTCCCTTTTACCTAATCTGCCTTCAGTAGGTTTGTATTCCTGTATTGGGGCAATCCTGGCTAAGACACCCTCAGATCTCTTTGGGGTACGTGTTCCTCAGGACAAGGCTGAAGCTCTTTCCAGTCTGGTCTCGACCTGCCTTTCGGACACCTCCTCACCTAAGCTCCGTTCAGCTAAGACGGCTGTGCTTTCTGCTACTTGAGTATTTTATAAGTGTTCTCACATCTGCTAGAATGTTCTTCCCCCCCCCCAATTCATCCACTGGGAACTTGCTCCAATTTTCTCCCTGCCAAAAGTATCCCCAGCCCTTGCCCCCTCCTCCTCCTTCCTGAGACAGCTTATCCATCCACGGCCCCTTGAGCACACATCGCTTACAGGATTTGTTGCAAGGAGCAGTAGTAAGTTGAAATGCTTTTTGGTGTTTGAGCAGAGAATACAGAGAATCAAAGCTTCCCCGTGATCAGCCTCAGCCACATGGCCACTCTGCATGTCCTTGAGTGACTCCATTTCCTCTCTCTGTTTGGCTAATGGCCCTCCAATCTACAGGTTACTTCTGAGCTGTATGCATTTTTTTTTAATCTGCCTCGCTGACATCTGAGCCTGGGAATGCTACAAGAATTTTAAGTGTTCTCAGCAGAACGCGTCTGCACCAGCACCACCCTGCTCTCCCCTATTCCTTTGATGCTAAAGGACTTGAAATAGCCCTCCACGTTCCCCTGACCTCATCCAGGCACGCCTTGCCCTGAATATCCTACAACTGGCTCGTTTCTTCAATTCTTTCTTTTAAGAGATGACTTTTGACTTCCCGTCTTGGCTACTGAACCCTGGATGTTGTTTCTGCCAGAACACAGGGCTGGTTCTATCGCTCAGATTACTCCCCAAACTGCTACCAGCACCGCCTTCCTGAAAAAGATCTGACGTTGCCCTTCTCCCTCAGAAAACTCTTCATTGACCTCTCTTTATGACTTCCCGGGGCTTTTATGACCTGGTCCAGCCCGCTCTGCAGCTGTGCGTGGCATCACTCAAGTGCAGCAATGAAGGCTCGATTCTGAACCGCCGGCCTGACCTACATCCACTTCTCATCCCCTCTTACAAGTGGCGGTCCTCCCCGCTGGCAGTCACATCCAGCCACCTGTTCCTCCTGGCCTCCTGCTTTGCATATGACTCATCGTTTGGCTTCATGCTTCAGACAAGACTCTTCCTTTCGACTTTTGTCCCTCTCCAAAATACTTAAACTTGACCTGTAGTCATTTGTGTGTATTTCACTTTGCTCCAAATAAACCATATGGTAACTTTCAGTGATGCATGTAGAATAAAACCAGTAATGACATGAGTAAACAGAATTGAGGATGGGTGAGTACCCACATGGCAAGATGAGGTCAGTGCCCCACAGGTCTCGCTGGCGAGACCACAGCTCATTTTTTTCTTTAAAAATTTTTTTAAATTAAAAATTATTTTAAAATTTACATCCAAGTTGGCATACAGTGCAATAATGATTTCGGGAATAGATTCCAGTGATTCATCCTCTGTGTAAACCCAGTGTTCATCCCAATAAGTGTCTTCCTTAACGCCTCTTATACATTTGGCCCCTCCCCCACCTCTCCAGCAACCCTCAGTTTGTTATCTATATTTAAGGGTCTCTTCTGTTTTGTCCCCATCCCTGTCTTTAAATTATTTTTGCTTTCCTTCCTTATGATCATCCTAAATTGCACACGAGTGAAGTCATATGATACTTGTCTTTCTCTGACCAGTTTTGCTTAGCATGATACCCTCTAGTTCCATCCACGTTGTTACAAATGGCAAGATTGGCAAGATTTCGTTCTTTTTGTTTACTGAGTTATACTCGTGTGTGTGTGTGTGTGTGTGTGTGTGTCTGTGTCTGTAATATACACCACATCTTTATCCATTCATCTGTCTGTGGACATTTGGGCTCTTTCCATACTTTGGCTACTGTTGATAGCACTGCTATAAATATTGGAGTGCAGGCACCCCTTTGAAACAGCACACCTGTATCCCTTGGATAAATAACTAGTAATGCAATTGCTGGGTTGTACAGTAGTTCTACTTAAATTTTTCTTAGTGCTTATTTTTGAGAGAGAGAGAGAGAGAGAGAGAGAGACCACGTGAGTGAGGGAGGAGCAGAGAGAGAAGGAGACACATAATCAGAAGCAGGCTCCGGGCTCTGAGATGCCAGCACAGGGCTCATTGAGGGGCCCAAACTCATGGACCATGAGATCATGACCTGAGCCAAAATTGGACACCTAACCGACTGAGCCACCCAGGTGCCCCCAGTAGTTCTATTTTAACTTTTTGAGGAATCTCCATACTGTTTTCCAGAGCGGCCGCACCAGTTTGCATTCCCACCAGCAGTGCAAAAGAGATCCTCTTTCTCCACATCCTCGCCAACGCCTGTTGTTGCCTGAGTTGTTAATTTTAGCGTTTGACTGGTATGAGGTAGTATCTCATTGTGGTTTTGATTTGTATTTCCCTGATGATGAGCGATGTTGAGCATCTTTTAATGTGTCTGTTAGCCATTTGGATGTCTTCTTTGGGAAAGTGTCTATTCCTGTCTTTTGCCCATTTCTTCGCTGCATTGTTTGTGGGTGTTGAGTTTGAGAAGTTCTTTATAGATTTTGGGTACTAACCCTTTATCTGATACGTCATTTGCGAATATCTTCTCCCATTCCCTCGGCTGCCTTTTAGCTTTGCTGATTGTTTCTTTTGCTGTGCAGAAGTGTTTTGTTTTGTTTTGTTCTGTTTTTATCTTGATGAGGTCCTTTGTGAGGCCATAGTTTTATCCTAAAAGAGAACTTATACTTCTTTTTAGTTTTTAGAGAGCAAGAGAGCACAAGTTGGGGAGAGGCAGAGAGAGAGAGGAGGAGAATCTTAAGCAAGCTCCATGCTCAGTGCAGAGACCAATGCGGGACTTGATACCATGACCTTGGGATCCTGACCTGAGTTAAAATCAAGAGTCAGACCTTCAACCAACTGAGCTGCTATGGCATTCCAGAGGCTTTCCACTTTTGGAGCCAAGCTTCCATAAATATTGCTCAAGAGAAGTACAAGAAATATATATATTCAATATCAGGATAATAAAATCATCAATAATTCCCTCTAATATACATAGTTCAAAGTTATCATGCACACAGCATGGGATGCTGACTGAGTGGAGGCTCTATTGGTCACAAGGTACAGGTCTACCTGGGCATCTGAGCCAGCTGAACTGGGGCTTACACACTGATAAAGAAGACAACTGTTTTTCTTCTTCCACACCCTGGAAGAGGAAAACGCGGAGCTGCAAAAACAACTGCTGGCATGGAAACTTGTTTTTTGGAATGGAGGTAGTGGCAGAAATTCCTAGCACCCATTCTACCCTTCTTTGTGGTAAGAACTCAGAATTGAAGTTGGGAAGATTGCCATGCAATTAAAGGCTTTCTCTAACGTCTCTTATAGCAAAGTGTGGCCATGTGACCACGTTGACGACAGTCAATGGGATGTGAGCAGGGGTTTGGTTTGAGAGCTCTGGGAAACCTCTTAAAAAGAAGGGGAACTTCCTTTGTTCCTACTTACATCTGGGTGGTGGAATGCTAAAGTGACAGCTTAGACTTGACAAGCTCTCTGGGGCCCCATGGCAGGGGAGGAAGCTGGAAGGAGCTTGGAGTTTTGGAGCATCTAGGGCCACTGCCGGCGGGATGTGGGTGTATATACATTTTAGGTAAAGTGAATTCTGAGAGAAAAGGACATTGGAAGTTTAGAGTCCGTGGTCTTCCAGTGGGTAAGTGTGAGATCAAGGAAGATGGTGGGAGTGTTTAACATCTGTGTGCCATCTGGCATTTTGGAGCAGGTTGAGTCCTTGGCCTCTTTCAGAAGCTAAAAGAACCATTTTAATAAGGGAACGTATGAAAGTCTAGGCAATATCAGAAGTCGTTTGGTTCTTGAGAAATGGTGCCAAAGATTGAGAAGCCTCCTCTGCTCTCCTCCAAACTACCAGGTTGGGCGTGGCCAGAGCCAAGTAGCCCTCATATGGATACTGTTTTCCTGTAGGGCATGTTCTCATTCTACGAATCAGTAGTTCTTTTATATTGTGTAACATGGTTTTTCCTGTGTAGTAATATTGTGTAGAACAGGCTATAACTGACCTATTCCGTTGATGGACATTTGGACTGAGTCCAGATTTGGGCTATTATGAATATACTTGAACGCTCTTATACTTCCTCTAAGGTTGACATATATATCCACTTCATCAACTCTGGTAAATTGACTTAAAGCCATATGTTTCTAAGTACCCCATTAACTAAATCCTACAACATCTGATATATTTTTATCATTCAGTTAAGTTTTTCCTATATCCACTGTGATCTCTTCTTTCAACAAGGGTAATTTATTTCTGACAAATAAAAATTGTATATATTAAGGTCTTTGTTGAAATTCTCATTTTGTGCATGGATTTTTCTCCTGACCCCAATGAGCATCTTTATGACAATAATTTTGAACTTTTTATCAGGTAAATCACTTGTCTCTGTTTCATTAAGATTTTATGTCTGGAGATTTATCTTGTTTTGTTTGGAACATATTCCTATGTTCGGTTGTTTCACTTTCCTTGACTATCTGCTTTAGGTTCTCTGCAGTAGATGAAATGGCCGCCTCTTCCCATCTCGAAAGTGTGGTCTCATGTAGAAGTTGAAACTTCTTTTTCAGCCTGACCCTAGTTGTTAGTTGTCTTTCAAACCTTTTGACTGACCAAAGGTGCTCCTTAGTTTTTATTGCCCCCCTCCCTGGGGTTGAGGATGTAAAAATTCTGTAAGCATCCCAACAGGATCTCAGCACCTAGATGCAGGGTAATTAAAACCAGACCTGCAGACACCATTTTTAAAGTAGTCAAATAGACCTTTTTTAGGGAAAGACCAGGAGATGGACATTTCTGTCTGTTCCCCTTGTACTGAACCCTGGGGGAATAGCCAATTAAGAATTATAGGGGCACGTGGGTGGCTCAGTTGGTTGAGCATCTGACTTTAGCTCAGGTCATGATCTCATGATTTGTAAGTTCAAGCCCCATGTCAGGCTCTGTACTGACAGCTCAGAGCTTGGAGCCTGCTGCAGATTCTGTGTCTTCCTTTCTCTCTACCCGTCCCCTGCTTGTACTCTGTCTCTCTCAAAGAAATAAACATTAAATTAAAAAACATAGTTTTGTGGGGCACCTGGGAGGGTCAGTTGGTTTAGCGTCTGGCTTCAGCTCGGGTCGTGACACAGTTGGTGAGTGTGGGCCCCGCAACGGGCTCTGTGCTGACAGCTCGGAGCCTGCTTCAGAGTCTGTGTCTCCTCTCTCTAACCCGCCCCAACTTGTGTTCCCTCTCTCCTTCTCTCCCTCTTTTGAAACTCAATAAACATTAAAAAGTTTTTAAAAAGTTGTTCGCTCCAGTCCTGTGGGACTGGTAAACCACAGGACTGCTGGCCGCCACAGCCAGGCAGTTAAGGGGTGTGTCCCCTCAGTGTCAGCGGCAGAAGACACATTGTCACACGGTACAAGCTGCTTTCGGGGAGATAAGATGGGCGGTCTGCTGTGCTGAGCCCTGGATCAGGGAGCACCCCAAGATTCCCCGAGTCCACGTGTTTCTTATTGCCTCCGGGGTCTCACGGATGCAAGCCCTACTGGCTTTCAAAGCTAGGAGCTTTGGGTGCCTCTCAGGTGAAGGTTTTAAAAGTTGGGGTGTTAGTAGATGGGGAGTTCAAACCCTCCACTCTTTGGGGAGAAGGTGAGAGTTGTGAGTTCCCTCCTAAATGTATGTGGCTGTACCAGGGGTGAGGTTTATGTCCAGATCATGTCTCAGACTCTTCTACCCATTTTGATGTGAGTTTTTCTCATTTCCCAATGTATAGGAGATGCTTGACTAGTTTCTGGGCATCTTTCAGAAGGAATTTTTTTCCACCTAGAGCTGTAGATTCTATATGCCAGTGGGAGGAGGTGGGTCCACGAACCTCCTACGTGGCCATCTTGAGCCAGAACCCACCTGTTTTTTCTCCAGTATCCTATAGTGGCTGTGCCAACTTATATTCCCCCGAACGGGGGACAGGCTGTGCTCCTTCGCACTGCTCACCTGTTGTAGTTTTGAAGATAATCCTTCAACAGGTCTGAGGTGATCTCTTACTCTGGCTTTGATTTCAATTTCAATAATTGGTACACTGAGTACCTTTTATGTACCTCCTAGCCACTTAAATATTTTCTTTGGAAAAATATTCATGTTCTTGGCCTAGTTTTTTAATTGGATTTTTATGGAGTTGTAAGAGTCCCTTATGTATTTTGGATACTAAACTATCAGTTGTGTGGTTTGCAAATATTTCATCCCATTCTGTAGGACGCCTTTTCTTTCTTTTTTCTTGTGCAGAGGCTTTTTCAGACACGTATTTCCACTTGTTTTTTGTCTTGTTGCTGTGCTTTAGTTGTCCTATCCAAAAAATTATTGCCAAGACCCACCTTAAGTTTTTCCTTATGTATTCCTTCAGCAGTTTTATGGTTTCAGGTTGTATATTTAAGTTTTAAATCCAGTTGGACTTAATTTTTTGAGGTGAGATCTAGTTTCACTGTGTTGCATTTGAGTAGCGAGTTTTCCCAGCACCAGGGATTGAAGAGACCATTGGTTATTTTTGGTCCTCTTGCGAAATACATAACCATATACGCAAGGGTGTATTTGGGGCCCTCGATTCGGTTACTTCGATATGTCTGTTTTTATGCCCTTTCCATACTGTTTTGATAACTTAATGGTTAACATAGTTTGACATCAGGAAGTGTGATGGTCCTAGCTGTGTTGTACTTTCTTTACATTGCTTTGGTTATTTTGGTCTTTGGTGGTTCTAGATGAATTGTAGGATTGTTCTAGTTCTGTAAAAATAAAAACCACTGGCATCTTGATAGAGATGGTATTAAATCTATACATGCTTTGGGTCATATGGACATTTCAGTAATATCCATCCAACCCATGAGCACAGATACCTTTCCATTTATTTGTGTCATCTCTGATTTCTCTCATCAGCATTTTATACTTTTCAGCATAGACCTCTTTCACCAACTTGGTTAAATTTATTCTTAGGTATTCTATTTTTTATGCTATTGTAAATAGAACTGTTTTCTTAAGATATTTTATTGCTTGTGTACAGAAGTACTACTGATTTTTGTATCCTGCAAATTCCTAAATTTGTTGAGTAGATACACTTGTGGTTTGTTTTGTGTGTGTGTGTGTGTGTGTGTGTGTGTGTGTGTGTGTGCACTCTCCAGGGTTTTCTATACATAAAATCCAATCATTATCAAATAGAGAAAATTTTATTTCTTATCAATTCTGATGCCTTTTATTTCTTACCTCTTCACTCTGGTTAGGATTTCTAGTACTATAGGGAATAGGGGAGGTGAAAGTGGGCATCCTTGTCTTGTTCCAGATCTTAGAGGAAAAACATGCAATCTTTCACCATCAAGAATGGTGTTAGCCTTTGTTATACTGGAACACATTCCTTCTCTATATATAATTTGTTGAGTTTTTATCATGACAGAATGTCAAACTTTGTCAAATCCCTTTTTTGAGTGAGATGATCATATAATCTATCAATGTGATACATCATGCTTACTGATTTGTAATGTGGACTATTCTTGTACCCCAGGGACAAAACCTCCTTGTTCATGATATATGACCCTTGTAATATGCTGCTGAGTTTGGTTTGCTAGTGTTTTATTGAGGAAGTTTGCATCTGTATTCAGGGATATTGGATTGTAGTTGGCTTCTCTTGTGGTGCCCTTATCTGGCTTTGGTATCAGAATAATATTGACCTAATAAGGTGAATTTTGAAAGTGTTACCTCTTTATTTCTTTTGAAAGAGTTTGAAAAAGATTGGTACTAACTCTGTATGTTTTGCAGAATTCATGAGTAAATCTACCTGGTACAGCACATGTTGTGTTGAGTGATTTTTGATTACTGTGTCAATGACCTTGTCATTTGTTCAGACTGTTAACTTTTCCCCTGATTCATGCTTGGATAGATTGGATTTCTAGGAATTTGTCTTCTAGGTTGTCCATTTTGTTAGTGTAAAGATGTTTATAGTAGTCTTATATTCCTTTGTATTTGTGTGGTATCAGCTGAAATGACTTTCATTTACAATTGTGTTTGATTTCTCCCTTAATTTTTTATTAAAATATATTTGACCTAGAAAATATGTAAATTAAAGGCATACAACATGTTAATTAGATATTATATTGAAATATGATTACCATCATGATAGTTGCTACTTATCATATTACATAATTCTTTATTTTGATTCCAATATTCTGGTTGGAATAATTACTAGACTGAACAAATTTGATTTATAACACAGTATTTTCTATATTATACTGAGCTTTAGCTAACTAGAGCATTTTTACAACTTTTTATGAATTTGGTCCTAGGGTGCCTGGGTAGCTCAGTAGGTTAAACATCCAAATCTTTGTTTCGGCTCAGGTCATGATCTCACAGTTCATGAGTTCCAGCCCTGCATCGGGTTCCGCACTGACAGTGCAGAGCCTGCTTGGAATTCTTTCCCCCCTCTTTCTGTCACTCCCCCACTCACACTTACTCTCTTTCAAAAATAAATTGTTCCCCTAAGCAACATCTGTCCTGTCCTCTGAGCCTCCATCTCTTGGTAACCACACTTTTTCTAATTTTATGTTTGTCTGAGTTTCCACATATAAGTGACATCATAGAGTACTTGTCTTTCTTTTCTCCTTTATCATAATGCACATGGGGTCCATCCAGGATGTCAGAAATAGCAGGATGTCAGCCTTTCTCATGGCTGAATGGTAGTTGTTTTTATATGTATAACTTAAATTGTTTCCCTATCTTAGCTATTATAAATAATACTACAGTAAACATGGGAGTGTGTATACCTTGTTGAAGTCTTGTATTTACTTCCCTTGACATACACTCAGAAGTGGGATTGCTGGGTCACATGGCATTTCTCTCTCTGTTTTGGAGAGCCTCCATATTGTTAGCCACAGTAGTGAACCTAATAACATTTCCACCAACAGACTAGCGACAAAAAGGGTTTTCTTTTCTCCACACCCTCACCAGCATTTGTTGTGACTTCTCTTCTTGATTACAACAATGCTAAAAGGTGTGAGGTGATATCTCAATGTCGTTTTGAGTTACATCTTCCTGATTAGTAATATTGAGCATTATTTTACATAACTGTTGGTTAAGCATATAGATTCTTTGGGGAAAAATGTGTATTTATATTTTTAAAATTTTTATTTAAATCCAAGTCAGTTAACATACAGCATAGTGTTGGTTTCAGGAGTAGAACCCGGTGATTCATCACATACATGTAACACCCAGTGCTCCTCCCAACCAGCGCCTCCGCTAATTCCCATTACCCATTTAGCCCATCCTCCCAACCCAACACCCCTCCAACAACTTTTTTCCTTCGCACTTAAGAGTCTCTTATGGTTTGCCTCACTTACTGCTTTTATGTTCTTTTTCCTTTCCTTTCCCTATGTTGATCTGTTGTTTCTTAAATTACACATATCAGTGAAATCATATAATTGTCTTTCTCTGCCTGACTTATTTGCTTAGTACAAAACACCCTAGTTCCATCTATGTTGTTGCAAATGGCAAGATTTCTTTGATTGCCAAGTAATATTCCATTGTGTGTATGTATGTGTGTGTATACACATACATACCACACTTTCTTTATCCACTCAAGTCTATGGACCTTTGGGCCCTTTCCATAATTTGGCTATTTTTTATTTTGCTGGTATAAACATTGGGGTACATGTGCCCCTTTGAATCAGCATTTTTGTATCTTTTGAATAAATAGTAATGCAATTGCTAGGTTATAGGGTAGTCATATTTTTAATTTTTTTTAGGAATCTCCATACTATTCTCCAGACTGGCTGTACCAGTTTGCATTCCCACCAGCAGAGCAAAATTATTCCCCTGTCTCTACATCCTTGCCAACATTTGTTATTTCCTGAGTTGTTAATTTTAACCGTTTTGACAGGTGGGAGGTGGTATCTCATTGTGATTTTGATTTGTATTTCCCTGATGATGAGTTGTGGAAGATCTTTTCATGTGCCTCTTAGCCATCTGGATCTCCTCTTTGGCCAGTGTCCATGCCTGTCTTTTGCCCATTTCTTCACTGGATTTTTTTACTTTTGGGGTGTTAAGTTTGATAAGTTCTTCATAGATTTTTGGAGACTAACCTTTCATCTGATATGTCATTTGCAAATATCTTCTCCCATTCTGTCAGTTGTCTTTTAGTTTGATTGTTTCCTTTGCTGTGCAGAAGGTTTTTATCTTGATGAGGTCCCAATAGTTCATGCTTGCTTTTGTTTCCTATGCTTCCGGAGACATGTCTAGTAAGAAGTTGGTGCCGCTGAGGTCAAAGATTGCCTGTTTTCTCCTCTCGGGTTTTGACGGTTTCCTGTTACATTTAGGTCTTTTATCCATTTTGAGTTTATTTTTGTGTATGGTGTAAGACAGTGGTCCAGGTTCATTCTTCTGCATGTCGCTGTCTGGTTTTCCCAGCACCATTTGCTGAAGAAATTGTTGTTTTTTCCATTGAGTATTCTTTGCTGCTTTGTTGAAGATTAGCTGGCCATACATGTGTGGGTCCATTTCTGGGTTTTCTATAATGCTCCATTAATCTGTGTCTGTTTTTATGCCAGTGCCCTACTGCCTTGATGATTACAGCTTTGTAATACAGCTTGAAGTCCAGAATTGTGATGTCTTCAGCTTTGGTTTTCTTTTACAGGATTTCTTTGGCCCTTTTGGGGTCTTTTCTGGTTTCATACAAATTTTGGAATTGTTTATTCTAGCTCTGTGAAGAGTGAATGCTATTTTGATAGAGACTGCATTGAATGTAGATTGCTTTGGGTAGTATTGATATTTAAACAATACTGGTGCTTCCAATCCATGAATATGGAATGTTTTTTCATTTCTTTGTGGGTTTTTTTTTCCAGTTTCTTTCATAAGTTTTCTACAGTTTTCAGCATACAGATCTTCTACCTCTTTAGTTAGGTTTATTCCTAGATATTTTATGGGTTTTGGTGCAATTGTAAATAAGATAAATTCTTTCATTGCTCTTACCACTGCTTCATTATGGGTGTATAGAAAGGCAATCAAATTCTATATGTTGATTTTATATTCTGTGATCTTTGCTGAATTCATGTATCAACTCTAGAAGTTTTTTGGAGTCTTTCAGGTCTTCCATGTAGAGTATCCTTTTATCTGCAAAGAGTGAAAGTTTAACTTCCTCCTTGCTGATTTGGATGCCTTTTTGGTTAAAAAAGTTTTTTAATGTTTAGTGTTGAGAGAGACTAAGTGTGAGTGAGGAAGAAGCAGAGAAAGACGGGGAGACACAGAATCCGAAACAGGCTCCAGGCTCTGAGCTGTCACCACCGAGCCAGACGCAGGGCTCGAACTCGGAATGGAGAGATCATGACCTAGGCTGAAGTCGGAAATGCAACCGACTGAGCCATCCAGGTGCTCTGATTTGGATGCCTTTTGTTTCTTTTTGTTGTCTCATTGCTCAGGCTAGGACTTCAATACTATGCTGAACAACAGTGGTAAGAGTAGACATCCTGTCATGTTCCTGACAATTAGGGAGAAGGCTCTCAGGTTTTCCCCATTGAGGATAATTTTAGTGAGGGGTCTTTCATACGTGGCTGTTATGATCTCGAGTTATGTTCCTTCTATCCCTACTTTCTTGAGAATTTTTAATCAATATTTTTTCTTCCAATCCATGATTAAAGGCATGCTTTATTTTGTCAAGTGGTTTTTCTGCATCTTTTGAGAGGATCATGTGGTTCTTGTCCTTTTATTCATTTGATGTGTTACATTGATTTTGTGAATATTGAACCAGCTTTACATCCTAGTAATAAATCTCACTTGACATGATGAATAATTTTTTTAATGTGTTGTTGGATTCGGTTTGCTAGTATCCTTTTGAGAATTTTTGCATTTATGTTCACCAGGAAGATTGATCTATAATTCTCCTTTGTAGTGGGGTCTTTATCTGGTTTTGTAATCAATGTAATGCTGGCCTCATTGAATGCATTGGAAGTTTTTCTTCCATTTCTATTTTATGGAACAGCTTCAAAAGAATAGATATCTACTCTTCTTTTTAATGTCTGGTAGAATTCCCCCTTGGAAAACCATCTGGCTCTAGACTCTTGTTTATTGGGAGATTTTTGATTACTGATTCAATTTTACTGAATATGGGTCTGTTCAAATTGTCTACTTCTTCCTGTTCCAGTTTTGGTAGTTAATATGTTTCTAGGAATTTGTCCATTTCTTCCAGATTGTTCAATTTGTTGGCATATAATTGCTAATACTATTCTTATTATTTGCATTGTTTGGAGTGTGTGTGTGTGTGTGTTTGTGATCTCTCCTCTTTGTGATTTTAGTTTCCTCTTTGTGATTTTAGTTATTTGTGTCCTTTTCTTGATAAATTTGACTAGGGGTTTATCAACCCCTATGGCATTTATTCTTTCAAAGGATCAGCTCCTGGTTTTCTAGATCTGTTCTGTTTTTTTGGGGGGGGAGATTATATCATTTCTACTCTAATCTTTTATTATTTCCCTTCTTCTAGTGTTGGACTTCATTTGCTGCTCTTTTTTTCCAGCTCCTTTAGGTATAAGATTATGTTGTGTATATGAGACATTTCTTGCTTCTTTAGGAAGGCCTCGGTTGCTATATAATTCCCTCTTATGATCACCTTTACTACATCCCATAGTTTGTAGGTGTTGTGTTTTCATTTTCACTGGATTCCATGTACTCTTTAATTTCCCCTTTAGTTTCTTGATTAACCTATTTACTCTTTAGTAGGATGTTCTTTCATCTCTGAGCATACATGATCTTTCCAATTTTTTTCTTGTGGTTGATTTTAAGTTTCATAATGTTGTGGTTTGAAAATCTGCATAGTATGATCTCAATCTTTTTGTACTTGTTGAGGGATGATTTGTGACCCATATGTCATCTATTCTGGAGAATGTTCCATGTGTACTTGAGAATGTGTATTCCAATACTTTAGGATGAAACATCCTGGATATATCTGTTAAGTCCTCCTGGTCCAGTGTGTCATTTAAAGCTATTGTTTTCTTGTTGATTTTCTATTTAGATGATCTGTCCATTGCTAAGTGGAGTGTTAAAGTCCCCTACTATTATTGGTATTATTGAGTATCTTTGTTTGTGATTAATTGATTTATATATTTGGGTTTTTCCAAGTTGGGGACATAAATATTTACAATTGTTAGGTCTTCGTGGTGCATAGACCCCTTAATTATGACATAGTGCCCTTTTCATCTCTTATTACAGTCTGTTTTAAAATCTAGTTTTCCTGATATAAGTATGGTTATTCTGTCTTTCTTTTGATGTCCATTAGCATGATGGATGGTTCTCCATCCCCTCACTTTCAATCTGCAGGTGTCTTTAGGTCTAAAATGAGTGTTTTGTAGGCAGAATATGGATGCATCTTTTTCTTAAAATCAATTCTGATACTCTATATCTTTTGGAGTGTATAATCCATTTACCTTTGGAGTGGTTATTGAACGATACAAATTTAGTGCTATTGTGTTGCACGTAGAGTTGGTGTTTCTGGTGATGTTTTCTGGTTCTTTCTAGTCTTTGTTGGCTTTGGCATTTTTTTGTTTTTTTTTTATTTTGTTTTTTTTCTCCACTCAAGAATGCCTCAAGATTTCTTGTAGGCCTCATTTAGTGGTTGCAAATTCCTTTAGTTTTTGTCGGGGAAACTGTTTATCTCTCCTTCTATTTGGGATGACAGCTGGATAAAAAATTGTTGGCTGTGTGCTTTTCTGATTCAGAATGTGGAATATATCCTGTCATCCCTTTCTAGCCTGCCACGTTTCTGTGGACAGATCTGCTGTGAACCTGATCTGTCTTCCCTTTAGGTTAAGGACTTTTTCTCCTTTGCTGCTTTCATAATTCTTTCCTTGTCTGTATTTTGTGAACTGGACTATGCTATCCCTTGTTGGTGGTGGTTTTTTGTTGAATATAATAGGAGTTCTCTGTGCCTCTGGGATTTTGATGTCTGTGTCCTTCACTGGATTAGTAAAGTTTTCAGCTACAATTTGCTTATATAAACATTTGTCCCTTTTTCTCTTCTTCTTCTGGGACTGCTGTGATTAGAATGTTGTTTCCTTTTTTAAAAAGTCTTTTAAGTTTATTTATTTACTTTAAGAGAGAGACTCAGAGAGCACAAATGGAGGAGGAGCAGAAAGAGAGCAAAATCCCAAGCAGACTCCACAGTGTCAGTGCAGAGCTCAAACCCATGAACAATGAGATCATGACCTGAGATGAAATTAGAAGCCATTCAGGTGGCCCAATGTTACTCCTTTTTAATAAGTCACCGAGTTCTCTAACTCCTATATTTTCATCTTTTGCCTTTGTTTCCCTCTTTTTTCCTGCTTCATGACTATCTCACTGATTCACTACTCTGCTTCCTTCATCCTTGCTGTCATAGCATCCTTTGAGATTGCATCTTATTTATAGCATTTTTAATTTTGGCCTGACTAGATTTTATTTCTTTTATCCGCAAAACGGTATTCTGGTGTATCTTCTACACTTTTATTCAACCCTAGCTAGTATTCTTATAATCTAAGTTTTAATTCTAGATCACGATCACACATGTTATATCTGTGTTGATAAATCCCTGGCTGTGATTTCTTCCTTTTCTTTCTTTTGGGGTGAATTTATCAATTTTTGTCATTTTGGAGAAAAAAATACTAATACAATAAAAATTATAATAAAAAAATTAAAAACAGAACAAAACAAACCAAATAAAGGAAGCTAGATCCTAGGTATGTTTTGTCTGCTTGTTGAGAGAGGCTTGATAGAATACAAAAAAAAAAAGGAAAAAAATGTTAAAAAAATAAAAATTTTAATAAAATAGAATAAAATAAAATAAAACAGGATTAAAAAATAAAAAACAAAAAATTGCTCTTTCTGTATCTAAGAAAGAGAAAGAAAGGAAAGAAAAAAGAAAAATAACTTCAGGAAGAACAGAAGCAAAGAAAACAAACAAACAAACCAGCAACCGCAATGAAACCCGAATGAAGTTACATCCTATTTCCTCTAGCACTGAGACTTTGCTATGCACTATAGTCTGTTGACTATGAACTAAGTGGAAGGGATTTGAGCTGTTCCTTTAGGGGATGTACCTAGAGGTGCAGTGGGCGGGGCTTGGTGTAATGCTGCTGTTCTCCACTTGGTGGTGTTACTTAGCTTACTGGGGTAGATCCACATGGCACAATTATGTGCACATATAGGCTAGAAGTAGAAATGGCGTCACTCAGCTCCCTAGTCTCTGGTACAGGAATGACACACCCTTACCAACCCATAATCAAGTGCCCTTCTTTTGTCTCAGGCCTCTGTCCACTCCCTACCTCTACCTTGTCTGTCCAAGCTGCCTGCCTACCAGGTGGCCCCTCCCTCCAGAGTTTTATCTCAGATGGTGTGTGTCTCAAACCTCACACTTCAGAGACCCCCCTGGCTTGGACTCCTGCCAACCCTCTGGGGAGGGGTCTAGCTGAGCAACAGCCAGTGCCAGGTTTTGCTGCCCTTGGCATCTTTGTTCCCGTATCAGTAAAAGTGGCTATTCTGTCTCTCCTGGGACCTTTGCCTGCAGGGAGGCCTTATGGCCTCCACCAAATGCACTCCAAGCAGAGGACCCACTTCTTCCTGTGTGACACGGTGACCCCTCAGACGCTGCTGCCTGGTCCTGAAGATTAGACCTGCTTCCTCACCAGAGCACTGCCGGGCCCTGAGCCCTGGAGCTTCAGACATGGTGCTCCACTGTTTATAGAATTCTAGTGGTATTGAAACCCTAGAATTCCTTCCTCCCTGTCAATGGTTTCAGAGAACAGATTTCTTGTTCATTCCTTTGCGAGTGTTTTCACTCTTTTTCTCTCCAGCTACTTTTGCGGGGAGTATCCTTACAGAAGCCCAATGTGCTGCACTCTGTCTGTCTCTGTCTGTCTCTGTCTGTCTCTGTCTGCCTCTGTCTGCCTCTGTCTCTCTGTCTCTGTCTGCCTCTGTGTCTCTTGTTTCTCCATGAAAATCACTCCCTCCTCTCTGCAGCTCCATAGCTTTTTCTCCCCCCATTTCACCTCTCTGCAGCACATACCTGCCAAGTTCTCTGGCTCCAATTATGCAGATCGTTACCTCAATCCTCAAATCAATTTTCTAGGTATTCAAAATAGTCTGGTGCTGATCTAGCCGTGTTTCAGGGATGAGACCAGCTCAGGGTCCCCACGCTACTCTGTCGTCCGAACTCCTCTCTCCCTTGCCTTTCTGACAACTACCATTTTTCCTCAGAGCTGAATTCTTTTTGTTCTCAGATACCACATATAAGTGAGCTCATAAAGAATTTGTTTCCACCTGACTTGTTTCACTTAGCATAATGCCCTCAAGTTCATTTATGTTTTCAGATAATGCAAGCTTTTATTCTTTTTATATGGCTGAGTAATCTCCATTACACACCCCCCCACATTTTATTTGTCCATTCATCTGTCAGGAGATAGTCTTTGCCCCCCTATCATGGCTATTAAAAATGATGGTCATGGTGGGGGGCACTTGTGGGGAGAAGCACTGGGTGTTATATGGAAACCAATTTGACAATAAACTGTTATAAAAAATGCTGCAATAAATCTGAGAGTGTATGTATCTTTTCAAGTTAGTCTATTACCTTTGGGTAAATCCCCACAGTTGCAGTTGCTGGACCATATTGTAGTTCAATTTGTAATTTTTCAAATTTCCAGACTGTTTTTCATAGTGGCTACACCAACTTACATTTCCACCGACAGCACAAAATATTCTCTTTACTCCACATCCTTGCCTGTGCTTGTTATCTCTTGCTTGTTTGCTTTTAATAATACTCTAGCAGATGTGAGAATGTAGCCCATCCTGATTTGGGTTTGCATTACCCTGATGGTTGGTCACAGTGAGCATCTTTTCGTGTGTTTGCTGGCCAACTGTATATCTTTAGGAAATATGTATTTAGGTCTTCACATTTTCTTAATCATATCGCTTGGTATTTTAAGTTTTTTAATGTTTATTTTTGAGAGAGAGACAGACAGACAGAGTAAGCAAGAGCGAGCGAGCTGGACAAGGGCAGAGAGCGAGAGAGAGGGAGACCCAGAATCAGAAATAGGTTCCAGTCTCTGAGCTGTCAGCACATAGCCTGATGTGGGGCTCAGGCTCACCGACTCTGAGATCATGACCTGAGCCAAAGTCAGATGCTTAACTGTCTGAGCCACCCAGGTGCCCCCCCCCACTTTTTTTTTGCTATTGAGTTGTATAACTTTTTTAAAAAATCTTAACTATTAACCCAGTCTGATATAAAACTTGCAAATACTTTGCTTATTCTGCAGAGTGTTTTTATGCTTTGTTGATGTGTCCTGTGCAGAAGCTTTTTAGTTTGATATAGTCCTTGTTTGTTTTTGCTTTTGT
Organism: Suricata suricatta; assembly: GCF_006229205.1. Lineage (NCBI taxonomy): Eukaryota > Metazoa > Chordata > Mammalia > Carnivora > Herpestidae > Suricata > Suricata suricatta. The sequence continues at coordinate 5,993,005 of NC_043700.1, read as the reverse complement.
TGCCTTTGCTTTTGGTGTCAGACCCAAAAAAAATACCATTGCCAAGAATGATGTCAAGGAGCTTCTCCCCCGTGTTTTCTCCTCGGAATTTTATAGTTTGAAGTCTTGCATTCAAGGTATTAAGCTGCTTTAATTTTTTTTTGAGTGTGTATAAAATCAATATAGTTCCTTTGCACGTGGCTGTTCAGTTTTCCCAGCACCATTTAGTGAAGAAATTGTTTTCCCATGTGTATTTTTGGCTCCTTTTTGAAGGTTAAATGACTGCACATGTGTGAGTTTATTTCTGGGCTCTCCGCTCTGTTTCGTTGATCTTTGTGTCCCTCCGTTTGCCAACACCATAGTGTTTTGATTACTATGGCTTTATAGTAGTGTTTGTGATCAGGGCATGTGATGGCTCCAGCTTTGTTCTTCCTCAAGATTGCTTTCACTGTTGAAGTTGTTTGTGATTTTGTACAAATTTTAGGAATTTTTTCCTACTTTGTAAAAATTGCCTTTAAGAATGCTGATAGGAATTACATAAGCCTATGTCTGATTGTTAATTCTTCTAATTGAGTAAGAAATATCTTTACATTATTTATGTCTTTAATTTATTTCATTAATATTTTAGTTATATATTGTATAGTTGTATGTTGTATAGTTAATGTTGTATAGTTATCAAGGTACAGGTCTTTCGTTTCCTTGATTAAATTTAGTCATATATATTTTATATTCTTTATACAACTAGAAATGGGATTGTTGGTTTCTGAAAGTTTGTTATTAGTGTATATAAATACAAAGGATTTTTATTTATTGATTTAGTATCTTGCGACTGTACTGAATTTTAACCACTTGAACAGTTATTTTGTGGAGTTCTTAAGGTTTTCTATATATATATCATCTGAAAATGGTGACAATTTTACTTCCATTCTAATTTGAATGTGTTTTAATTCATTATTGTTATTTTGCCCAATTCCTCCAGTTATGACTTCCAGTACTGTATTGGGTAAAAATGGCAGAAGGTGGACATCCTTGGCTTATGACTAATTTTGGAAGAAATCTTTCAGCTTTTCATCATTCAGTATAGTTATGTGCTTGTAGTACGTGGCCTTTTTATTATGTTGAGGTATGTCTCCTCGATACCTACTTCGTTGAGAGTTTTATTGTGAATGGGTGTTGAATTGTTAAAATTTCTTTTTCTGCAGATATTGAGATAATATGATACTTTACTGAAGTACAGTTGACATGCAGTATGTTAATTTCAGGTGTACAACGTAGTTATTTGTATCTTTATCTACCTTATGAAATGATCACAATAGGTCTGGTTACCGTCTATCCCCATACATACCTATTATAATCCCATTGACTATATTCCCTAGGTGCACTTTACATCTCTGTGGCTTATTTATTTTAAAACTAAAAGTTTGTGCCTCTCAGTCCCCTTGAAATATTTTGACCAAGCTCCTGTCCCCCATCCCTTTGACAACCATGAGTTTCTTTCTCTGTATTTATGAGCCTTTTTCTGCTTTTGTTTTATTTATTTAATTTAATTTATTTTTTTAGATTTCACATAAAAGTGAAATCACAAGGTATTTGTCTGCCTTATTTCACTTACATAATCTGTTCTAGGTTCATCCATGTTGCTGCAAGTAACAAGATCATATTCTTTTTATGGCTAAGTAAAATACTATTGTATGCATACGCCATATCTTTATACATTCATCTATCGATGGACACTTGGGTTGCTTTCATGTTTTGGTTGTTGTAAAATATGATGCAATGAACATAGGGGCATATGTATCTCTTTTAATTAATGTTTTTCATTTTCTTCAAATAAATACCTGGAAATAGAATTTCTGGATGGTATGGTATTTCTATTTTTAATATTTTGAGGAAGAGTGATCCTGTTTTCCATAGTGTCTGCACCAATTTACAATCCCATCGACCGTGCATGATGGTTTCCTTCTCTCTACATGCTGGCCAACACTTGTTAATTCCTATCAGTTTGATGCTAGTCATTGTGACAGGTGTGAGGTGATACCTTATTGTGGTTTTGATTTGTATTTCCTTGGTGAGTAGTGATGTTGAGCATCTTTTCATGTGCCTGTTTGCCATCTGTGTGTCCTCTTTGGAGAAAGGTCTATTCAAGATTTCTGCTCACTTTTAAATTGGGTTGTTAGCCCTTTTGGTGTTGAGTTGTAGGAGTCCTTTATGTATTTTTCATACTAATCCCTTACTGAATATGTCATTTGCAAATACATTCTTTTATTCAGTAGCTTGCCTTTTCATTTGGTGGATGGTTTCCCCTCTGCAAAAGCTTTCCCTTCTTTTGTAGGACAAATGGTTTATTTTTGCCGTGTTGCTTGCCTCAAGACCCATCCCCCAAACTGCTAAGGCAGAAGTCCGTGAGTTTACTGCCTATGTTTTCTTTGGGGAGTTTCGTGGTTTCAGGTCTTATGTTTAGGTCTTCAATGCATTACGATTTCATTCTTGTGTGTGGTCTAAGAAAGTGGTCCAGCTTCATTCTTTCACATGTAACGGAGTCTCTCTTTTCCTGCTGTATATTATTACCTTCTTCATTGTTGATTGACTACACAAGTGTGACTTACTTCTTGGCTGTTCTGTGTTAATTACTATAGCTTGGTAGTATAGTTTGAGATCTGGACCATGATACCTCCAGCTTTGTTATTCTTAAGATTGCTTTGGCTATATTCAATGTCTTCGGTAGGTCCACACAAAGTTTTGAATTGTTAATTCCACTTTTGTAAAAAATGCTCTTAGTATTTTATAGAGATTGCACTGAGTCAGTGGATTGATTTGGGTAACATGGACATTTTAACAACATTAATTCTTCCCATCCATGAGTATGATGTATTTTCCATTTATTTGTATCATCTTTACTTTCTTTCATCCATGCGTTGTAGTTTTTGGTACACAGGTCTTTAACCTTCTTGGTTTAGTTTATTTCCAGGTATTTTATTTTTGATGCAGTTATAAATGGATTGTTCATTTAATTTAATAATAGTTTATTATTATATAGAAACAACAGATTTTGTACATTAATTTTGAATCCTGAAAATTTATTTTAAGTTTTTTGTGTAGAATTTTATGATTTTGTGTGTGTGTGTGTGTGTGTGTGTGTGTGTGTATAATTTCATGTCTTCTGCAAACAGTGACAAATTACTTACTTCCTTACCAGTTTGGATGCATTTATGTCTTACTTGCCTGAATACTTCTAGTATTATGTTGAATAAATGTGGCAAGAGTGGGCATTCTTGTTTTGTACAAGATATCGAAGGGAAAGCATTCAACTTTTTAATATAAATTATTATGTTAGTGGTATACTGCCTTATTATGTTGAAGTATGTCCCTCTATACTCGCTTTGTTGAGAGTTTTATCATGGATGGCTACTGAATATTGTCAAATTACTTTCTGCATCTATTAAAATCATAGGATTTTATCTTTCATTTTGTTAATCCAGTGCATCATATGGATTTGTGGATATTGAACCATCTTTGTTTCCCTGAACTAAATATCACTTGCCTGTGATGTGTGACTCTTTTATGCATTGTTGAATTCAGTTTGCTGATCTTCTGTAAGGATTTTTGCATCTATGTTCATCATGGATATTGGGCTGTAACGTTTTCTTTTATTTTGTAGTTTTTATGGCTGGTTTTGGTATCAGGAATGTGGGTCTTGTAGACATTGAAAAGTGTCCTCTTCAAACTTGATGTAATAATTTGATAATAGGTACTAATTCATCTTAAAATGTGTAGTATAATTTATCTATGAATATGACTGGTCCTAGACTTTGGCTTGTTTTTTTATTCCTGATTCGATTTCATTGTAAGTAATCAGTCTGTTTAGATTTTTTCCCTCCTTGATTCAATCTTGGAAGATTATGTTTGTCGAAATGTATCCAATTCTTTTTTGTTGAATAATTTGTTATTTACTCATTTGTTGTAGTCTCTTATAATCCTTTGTATTTTCTTGCTGCTGACTGTAACTTCTTTTATTTCTGATTGATTTTCATTTTTTCTTGATGAGTCAAGGTAAAGTTTTATCAGTTTTTATATATAAAGGATATGCTAGTCTTTAGGTCTCAGACCTTGATGGGTCCATGGGGAGGGGTGAGCACAGGACCTTCCTACATTGCCCTGTTGAGTGGTAGCCTCTGATCATCTAGTTCTTAGCCTTCATTTTATTCTGTGGTATCAGACGATTGATCTGAAGCTACTGATCCCCCTTGTGCTCCTGGGATAAATCTCACTTGATCATTTATGTCTTTTAATGTGTTGTTGAATTTGTTTTGTTAATATTCCATGGATTATTTTTCAATCTATAATTGGATGCCTGTAATTTTTTAATCGTGTCCTCTGGTTTTCCTATCACGGTAATATAGGTCTCATGAAATGAATTTGGAAAAATTCCCTTTTCTTTAAGTTTCAAAAAGTATTTGAAAAGGATTGGTTATTCCTTCTTTAAACGTTGTATTGGGGCTCCTGGGTGGCTCAGTTGATTAAGCGTCTGACTTTGGCTCAGGTCATAATCTCAGTTTGTCAGTTTGAGCCCTGAGTTGGGTTCTGTGCTGACAGCCAGAGCCTGGAGACTTTTTCAGATTGTTTTCCTCTCTCTCTGCCTCTCCCATGCTCATGTTCTGTCTCCCTCTCTCCTTGAAAAATAAATAAACATAAAAATATTTTAAGTTGTATAAACTTCACCAGTGAAGCTGTGTGGTTCTTTTTTTCATTGTTGGGAAGTGTTTCATTACTGACGGAGTCTTCTCATTAGTAATTGGTCTGTTCAGGTTTTATATTTCTTCCTGATTTAGTCTAGGTAGATTTTATATTTTTAGGAATTTATCTATTTCTTCTTGATTGCCAAATTTGTTGATGTATAATAGTTCTATTACTCCTTTTTGATCCTTTTGTATTAAAAAAATTTTTTTGTCTTTAAAAACATTTTTTTTAATTTTTTTTTTTTTGAGAGAGAGAAACAGAGCATGTGTGGGGGAGGGGCAGAGAGAGGGAAACAGAGTCTAAAGCAGGCTCCAGGCTCTGAGCTGTCAGCACAGAGCCTGACGTGGGGCTCAAACCCACAAACCATGAAATCATGACCTGAGCTGAAGCCAGACGCTCAACTGACTGAGCCACCCAGGCGCCCCCCCCCCCCGCAAATTTTTTATGTCTCTATTTTATTTTGAGATACCGAGACAGTGAGCAGGAAAAGGGCAGAGAGAGAAGGAGACACAGAATCTGAAGCAGGCTCCAGGTTCTGAGCTATCAGCACAAAGCCCAACGGGGGGGCTCTAAACCCACAGACTAGGCGATCATGACCTGAGCCGAAGTCGGACGCTTAACCGACTAAGCCACCCAGGCGCCCCAGATCCTTTACGTTTCTGTGGTATCAGTTGTAATGTCTCTTTTTTCATGTCTGAATTTGAGTTCTCCTTTTTTCCCCTAAAGAATCTAGTTAAAGGCTTATTGATTTTATTTATTTTTTCAGAAAATCAGCTCTTAGTTTTCATTGATTGCCACCCCCCCCATGTTTTTAGTCTCCATTTATTTCTAGTTTATTTTTCTAGTTCCTTGAGTTGTAAACTTAGGTTGTTAATTGAGATACTTCTTATTTCCTGATGGAGGCTTTTTTTCTATGAAACTTCCTCTTAGAACTGCTTTTGCTTTCTCTCATTTGGTTTTGATAAAATTTATTTCCACTTTTGTTTGTACAAGCTATGTTTTAATTTCTATTTTGTTCCTTCATTGGCCCATTGGTTGTTCACAGACTATTATATAATCTCCACATGTTAGTGACCTTTCTAGTTTTCTTAATTGAAATTGATTTCTTGTTTCATCATGCTGTGCTGAGGAAAGATGCTGGTTATGATTTTAATCTTCTTAAATTTATTAAGATTTGCTTTGTGGCCTGACATGGGACGCATCCTGAAGAACGCTCATGTGCACTTGCTTTTGTTTGTTTACGTTGTTGCTTTTGGATAGAATGTTCTCTCGAGATCTCAGAACTCTGGTCTAATGTAGTTATGGCCAGGGTATCCTTACTTATTTTCTCTCTTGATGATCTACCCACTGATGTATGTGGGATCTGCACATTCTTGACTATTGTTACGTGGCTGTTTCTCCCTTTAAATTTTTTTTATGTTAGTTTTGAGAGAGAGAGAGAATGAGAGGGGCAGAAAGAGGAGACACAGAATCCAATGCAGGCTCCAGGCTCTGAGGTGTCAGCACAGAGCCCAATGGGGGGCTGAAAACTGATGAACAATGAGATCATGACCTGAGCCGAAGTTGGGTACTTAGCCGACTGGACAACCCAGGTGCCCCTCTCTCTGTTTCTCCCTTTAGATTTAATATTTCCTTTATGTGTCTTTGATTTATTTTAAAAAAGAGTTTTTTCAAATTTTATTTACTTTTGAGAGCGAGAGAGAATGGGGAGGGGGCAGAGAGAGAGGGAGACACGGAATCTGAAGCAGGCTCCAGGCTCTGAACTGTCAGCACAGAGCCCAAGGTGGGACTTGAACTCACAGACAGCAAGATCATGACCTGAGCTGAAGTCGGATGCTTAACCTACTGAACCACCCAGGTGCCCCTACATGTCTTTGATTTAAAGCCCATTTTGTCTGATATATGTTCAGCTACCCCAACTTTCTTTTCATTTCCATTTGCATGAAATATGATTTTCCATCCCTTTGTTTCTGTGTGTCCTTAAAGCTAAAATATGCCTTCAAAGGTAGGATCTAGCTAGGTCTCTCTCTCTCTCTCTCTCTCTCTTAACCATTTAGCACACTTAAAATTTTTTTTTTTTGTTTAATGTTTAATTTTGAGAGATGGAGACAGAGCAGTAGAGAAAGAGAGGGAGACACAGAATATGAAGCAGACTCAAGGCTCCAGGCTGTCAGCACAGAGCCCAATGCAGGGCTTGAACCCACAAACTGTGAGATCATGACCTGAGCTGAAGTCGGATGCTTAATCAAATGAGCCACCCAGGCACCCCACACTCTGTCTTATGAATGGAAAATGTACTCCATTTATAGTTAAGTAATTCTAATTGTCATAATTCCTTTTTACAAGTAGTTTATCTATTACAACTTGAATTATTTCCTGCCTCTTTCGTTGATCTTCTCTATGTCTTATTATCTTATTCTCCTTATTTGTGGTTTGATGACTTTCTCCAATGGTATGAATACACACTTTAACCTTTGGCTTACTATAAGCTTATGCTCTGTGCTCACCAGGAGGCTTACATACAACACGTTAGGTTTATAACTGTCATCTTGATAACAACTTAAATTTAAATGCATTCTAAAGTTCCATGTGTATACTCCCTTCACCACAGTTTGTTTTTGATGTCACATTTTCTTTTTATATTGTACATCAATTCTTTTTACTTTCTTTTTTAAAGTTTTTATTTAAATTTCAGTTAGTTAACATACAGTGTAATGTTAGCTTCAGTGTACAATCTAGTGACACTTGAACAATTCCATACATCACCTGATGCTCGTCCCAGTGCACTCCTTGACCCCATCACCTGTTACCCCCGTCCCCCCCTCCCCTCTCCTCTGGTGACCATCAGTTTGTTCTCTATAGTTAAGAGCCTGTTTGTTGGTTTTCCTCTCTTTTTTTCCCCTTTATTCATTTGTCTTCTTTCTTAAGTTCTACATATGAGTGAAATCCAATGGTATTTGTCTCTCTGACTGACTTATTTGACTTAGCATTATACTCTCTAGGTCCATCCATGTTGATGCAAATGGCATGATTTCATTCCATTTTATGGCTGAGTAATATTCCATTGTTTGTGTAGATGCCCTGAAGTAGGTGCCTTAACGGGATGTGTGTTGTCAGGTCAGCGGCGTCTTCCATCCCTGTCAAGGGCAGTGCTAACAATACGTGTGTGTGTGTGTGTGTGTGTGGTACACCACCTCTTCTTTACCCATTTATCAGATAATGGACATTTGGGCTGTTTTCATAATTTGGCTATTTTTAATAATGCTGCTATGAACCATTGGGGTTCATGTATCCCTTGGAATTCATCTTTTGTATTCTTTGGGTAAATACCTAGTAGTGCAATTGCCAGGTCATAAAGCAGTTCTACTTTTAACTCTTTGAAGAACCTCCACACTGTTTTCCACAGTATCTGCTCGAGTTTGCATTCCCACCAGCAGTGTAAGAGGGTCCCCTTTCTCCACATCCTCACCAACACCTGTTGTTTCCTGTGTTGCTGATCTTAGCCATTCTGACAGGTGTGAGGTAATGTCTCCTTGTGGTTTTGAGTTGTATTTCCTTGATGAGTGGTGTTGAGCATCTTTTCATGTATCTGTTGGCCATCTCTTTGTCATCTTTGGAGAAATTTCTATTTATGTCTGTTGTCCTTTTTTAATTGGCTTATCCTTTTTTGTCAGTTAAATTTTATAAATGCTCTATATATTTTGGATACTAGCTTTTTATCAGATGTGTTATTTGCAAATATCTTCTCCCATTTTGTAGGTTATCGTTTAGTTTTGTTGTTTCTTTTGTTCTGCAGATGCTTTTCATTTTGATGTAGTCCCAAGAGTGTTTTTTTATTTTTGCTCTCTTTGTCTTAGGAGATACATCTAGAATAAAGTTGGTATTGTCAATGTCAAAGACACTACCGCCTGTGTTCTCTAGGATTTTTATGGTTTCACGGCTCATATTTAGGTCTTTAATACATTTTGAATTTATCTTTATCACATAGGAAAGTGGTCCAGTTTCATGATTTTTGCATGTAGCTGGCCAGTTTTCCCAACACTGTTTGTCAAAGAGACTCTTTTTCCCACTGGATATTCTTTGCTATTTTGTTGGAGATTAATTGACCGTTCAGTTTTGGATTCATTTCTGAATTTTCTATTTGGCTCTATTGATCTATGTGTCTATTTGTGTGCCAGTACCACAGTGTTTTGATCACTACAACTTTGTGATATAAGTCCAGAATTATGATTCCTCCAGCTTTGCTTTTCTTTTTTTTTGTGGTTGCTTTGGCTATTCAAGGTCTCGTGTGGTTGCATACAGATTTAAGATTCTTTGCCTGGTTCTATAAAAATTGTTTTTGGTGTTTTGATAGGGATTGCATTAAACGTGTAAATTATTTTGGATAATATAGGAATTTTAACAATATTTCTTCTTGCAATCTATGATCCTGGAATATCTTTCCATTTCTTTGTGTCCTCTTCAATTTCTGTCAGCAGGGTTTTATAGTTTTTATAGTACAGATATTTCACTGCTTTGGTTAGGTTTATTCCATGGTATCTTACTGTTTTGGGTGCAATTGCAAATGGGATTGATTTCTGCTGCCTCATTATTGGTGTATAGAAATGCAAAAGATATCTGTACCTTGATTTTGTACTATACAACTTTACTGAACTTGTTTCTCAGTTCTGACAGTTTTTTGGTAGAGTCTTACTCAATTTTACATAGAAAGAATCCTGTCCTCTGCAAAGAGGGGAAAGTCTGACTTCCTCCTTGCTAATCTGGATGCCTTTTATTTCTTTGTGTCATCTCCTTACTATGAAAAACTGTATGTTAACCAATTGGACAAACTTGAACAAATGGCTAAAGTTTTAGAAACATAAAAACTACCAGAACTGAAACAGGAAGAAACAAGAAACATGAACAGACTGATAACCAGTAAAGACATTGAATTGGTAATCAAAAAACCTCCAACAAACAAAAGTCTGAGGCCAGATGGCTTCACAGGCAAATTCTACCTAACGTTCAAAGAAGAGTTAATACCCATTCTTCTCAAAACATTCCATGAGGTAGAAGTGGAAGGAAAACTTCCAAATTCATTCTATGAGGCCAGCATTACCTGATACCAAAGCCAAATAAAGATTTCACTAAGAAGAACTCTGGGTCAATATCCTTGATGAACAGGAGGCAAACCTCCTCAATCAAATACTAGCAAACTGAATCCAGCGATCCATTTTAAAAAATCACTCACATTCAAGGGAGTTTTATTCCTGGGTTGCAAGTGTACTTCAATATTTTCAAATCAATCAGTGTGATCCACCACATTAATAAAAGAAAGGGTAGGAACCATAGGATAATTTCAATAGATGCAGAAAAAGCATTTAAGGACATACAACATCCATTTATGATAAAAACCCTTAATAAAGTAGGTTTACAGGGAACACACCACAACATAGTAAAGGCCATACATGAAAAACCCACAGCAATATCACTTCTGGTGGGGAAATACTGAGGGCTTTTCCTCTATAATCAGGAATGAGACAGCGTAGTGCACTCTTGTCACTCTAACTTAACATAGTACAGGCAGCAGCTTTCCAAATCTGAAAATACATACGGTTCTTTGGACCACAACCGAAAACCATCTGGCCTCTAAAGCAGATGTTCTGGAGGTATCCCCTGGTAAATGTTGCAGAAATTGGGGCTCTGGTCGAGTGCATAAGCTTCTTTCAGGGGGATAGCAGAAAACTGCAGTGAGGTAGAGAGAGGGCACAAAGATGGTATCTGCATCACTTATGCCCCCTGATAAGAACTGTAGACTCTAGATCCATGGCAAACCTAAAGATTGCCCTTTTAGCTGAAGCTCCAGGGTAAGCAAAGAGGTCTCCTTCACAGAGAGTCTGGGCAGGGGTGGGGAAGTGTTCTAGCCACTCTCTGTGCAGTACCCTCTGGGAAAGGGAGACATCCCAGAACCGTCTGGTTTTTACAGCCATCGGGGATCCAGGAACACAAATTACGCTGGCACCAGATGCAGGTGGTCAAAGGGAATCCCTTGGTCGCAGCCACATGAGCAGGGCACCAGGCATAAAAACCAGGAGAACAGATATATAAAAGAGTTCTCCTTGAAGTGATATGGTGTGGCATAGGGTGAGAAAATAATGCCCACCTTCTGAGTTCTCTGGAAATGTTTACAGTAAGAACTAGATGAGTGTTTAACTTAGAGACCTGCCCCTCACCTTCTGTTTGATAAACTGAGTCCTCTTTCATAGAAAGATGGAGTTCCTGGGGGTTTTGTTCTGTTTTGTTTTTGCCTCTTGTCACACGCTTGAGTGTGGTTGGTCTTTAAGAATTCTTTCTGTATTGGTTATGGTCCTATGGGATCTGTGAGCATAATGCTGGAGTCTGGTGGTTTAGTGGGACTCACTAACCATTTGCAGCTACAAAAGTTAGGGTACAAGATGAGGGTATCCGCTCCTTTCTGGGGGATACTTTCAAGCTGGAGGAAGGCAGAGAGAGATCACAAAGATAGTTCCTACCAACCTCCATTTCTCAAGAGCGAGTCTGGGGGCCCTGAGATGTGTTCCAGACCAGAAGCCTACCCTTCAGGCCAAAGCTCCTGGACAAGCAACTCTTCCTAAGAAAGACTGGGGCGTGTCTCCACCTGTTGTCTCTGTAGTGTCCTTGGTGTGCATGTCTGCCAACAACAGTCTCTGATTGTTAGAGCTCCATGAGTCTTGGGAACACAACCCCCCCCCCATGCTCCAGAGCCAAGTAATCAGTGTCTCCTGCCGATAACCATGGCAACAGAAGTAAAAGACATCACCTGATAAAATCACACCTGCCAGCATTAGCAGACAAGGGAGAGCATGAATATGGTGCCCATCATTCAGGAAGTAGAGATGGTACCTGCCAAGAAAAAGAAAAAAAGTGATGCCTATGTCTGTAGCAAGGGAGCGAGAACAAAAGTAGAGCCTGCCAACACCTTGGTCTCTGGGGAGTGTCCTAACAGGCCCCTGCTTCTCTGGCTGATGCTTTAAGCTGAGCAAAGTAATTTCTTCCACATGTATTCTGAGGGCTTTTCAAATGTCTGCTTTAGGGCTCAGTCCAGGGATGAGGGAGTCTAAGCACAAGCCCTTGAAAAACAGTTTCTTACTTTGTTAGAGCCCTTTGAGCTTTGTGGATGGAAGTCCCATTGGTTTTCCAAGGCAGATGTGATGGGGACGCTGCTGTCGGGTCCGGTCTTACAAGCCCAGGTATCTGATGTGGGGTAAGATGGTTTTCTCCTAGGGAGAAGCTCTGGAATTGTGGGCTTCCTCCTGATCATGGATCACAATACCAGGGGTGGGGTTTACGGTCTCCGCCTCCTCTCCTGCCATGATGGGGACCTTGTGGTGATCATCGGGGTGAAGCAGCTGCTCAGCTAGTTTTCAAGTGTTTTTCAGGTGAAGTTGTTCCACAGATAGCTGTAGATTCGATGTGCTCGTGGGAGAAGGAAGTTCTTGTCATGCTGACAATTCTCTTACGTCAGCATGTTGGACCGCCTTCAAGATGGGCTGTTTTATAAATTATTTTTTCACAAAATACTTTTAGCAAATAAATGCTTTCATTTTGGTGTTACTTTAGACTATTCACATTGTAAATCTAATACAAATGACCTTTGTATACACTTGACCAAGTTACACCTTTTATAGTCATGGTACATTTGTGAAAACTAAGAAATTAACACCAATGCATTATTATGAACTAAGATCTAGATGTTTTTTGGATTTCACCTGTTTGCCACTAATGTCCTCTTCCATTTCAGGATTGGATGTAGAATATCACATTACATTTTTGTCTTCCTTATTTGGGTTTTGTCATTAAGTAGCCAAATTTTTCCATTTAGTCTTTTATTAGCTTTTAGTTAAATGGTCTAATTCTCTCTGAATGTTCAGTTTTGAACAAAGAAACGTTTCATACTTTCTGGAATAAGCTGGTTCTTATAATTGGACAACATACTAAGCTGAGTCGCTTTCTGTGATTGTTACTTAGAATCTGTTAGAAGTTGGGAGATATCTATTAAGAATGACAACTTTTGTTTTAGCAATATAGATGTGTAGCTCTTTTTTTAAAATAAAATTATTTATTTATTTATTTATTTATTTATTTATTTATTTATTTTATTTTGAGAGAGCGCAAGAGTGTGAGTTCGGGAGGGACAGAGAGAGGGAGAGAAGGAATCCCAAGCAGGCTCCTCAATGTCGGTGTGGAGTCAGATGTGGAGCTCTATCTCATGAGATCATGACCTGAGCGGAAATCAAGAGTCAGATGCTTAACCAACTGAGCCCCCCCAGCACGCTGGATCTCTGGCTCTTTCTAATGGCAGTTAGGATACAGGGCAGTTGTCTGTCTGGAATCTCCTAGTGTGTGACAAAATCTGTGTCTTATGCATGGGTCAGAAAATACATCCTACTATTTTTTATGGTAGAAGGAAAAATGCCCCACTTTAAACAAGTTAACGTAAGAGGAGCCAAGAAGGACTGTTGGAATGTTGAGTTAGCCTATTATCTTAAAGATAAGGAAATTGGGCCCCACGGATCCTGGGCCTACCAGGTGACACAGCTAGGGAATGGTAATGCTGGGATCAAGCTACACAACCTGTCATTCAGCCCACTGTCACTGTTCCTTCCACGCTTTTATTTTTAGTTTATTTATTTTGAGAGAGAGAGTGAGCGAGCGCGAGCATGTGAGCAAGCATGCACAAGTGGGCAGAGGGGCAAAGAGAGAGGGAGACAGAATCCCAAGCAGGCTCCGCCCATCAACGCATAGCCCAATATGGGGTGTGCGGAACCATGAGAGACCACAACCTCAGCTGAAGTCAGACTCTGAATTGACTGAGCCACCCAGGCGCCCATTACTTCCACTCTTCCTAGTAGACTCAGTCTCCTTTCCTCCCAGACTCTTGGGGTTTGGAGACCTTTGGCTTCAGCCCTTCTTTGAGAAATGCGGGTGGTAAGTATGGAGCCCCTCACTTCTCTACTGTGTTTTTTTTCTCCACTCTCCTAAGAAAATCCCATTACTTCCACCTTCAAACTCCATCTGCACTTGGCTTTATGTGTTGATGTAGACGATAAATCAAGAATATTTTACATGCTGATTTAAATTTGGCTTCATATGTTTCTTGAGTGCTCTGATTTCTCTGCCTCTTTAATTTTATTACGGCATACACCTAGTAGGACAAAAATCACATTTAAAGACTTGATTACAAGCTGCTAATTTGTAAACAAAAAGTATAGGCTTTAAGATTTTTTTCAGTTGGTCAGCTAGGTCACCAGAGTGTGGAAAGATTTTTCCCAGCTTTCTTTAGGAGCAACTGGTAATCTTGCCCAGTTTATTACTGCTGTCACCCGTACCGAATTGTCCTCTTCACCTCGCCCACTCAGGACTCATTGTTCTTTGTCTACAGCCCAGTAATAGGCAAATTTGCCAGAAGTGGAGGCGGTACTGTAACGTCCAGTTTTTGAGGTCTTTCATTCTTTAAAACAAATGTTAAAAATACTTCTCGGAAGTCTTTTTCTTGTAAATTGCTTTAAAAGTTCTGAAATAAGACTGTTACCATTACTCTGTACTCTGAAACTTTCTGTCACTTAAACACATTGTTCTTTTTCCGTCAAATGATAGGCATTTTGGAAGTGTCCCTTTCTTTCCTGTAATGAAGACGCTGTCACTGGAGACAGATCATTTGGGTGAGCTGTGGCTCTTTGTGACAAAACATCAATCACTCTTCTGTTCTAGAGAGTCCGCATTATAATTCCCCTTGTCATCTGCCAAGAGATGTCACCAGCCATCCTATATAATGCCGTCCCTTCTGTCCTGATGACCCTAGATAAGTGTCACTTGTCTTGACCTGTGATCATTTTATTATCTGGCTTCTGAGTGTCTGATAGCTTCATCTGACAAAATGCCGATCCCTTAGGGAAGAGTGACAAAGGAGAGCTCCCATTGTCTCTGGCTCTCAAGCGTTTCATTGTGTATTGTTCTCTGAGAACAATAAGCTTCCTCTCTTCCGTCAAGTTCTATACCACAGAGTACGACCCGTTTTCTTATCAAAACTCAAAGCCTAGATTGTGAAAGGATTATTTTTCTATTTTGGAAATCCATGCCAATTTCTATTTTCTGAATAGTGTATTACTTTCAGGCTTGTTCTCTCTGCCAAGAGCTTTATTGCTTTATTTATTATTTAATATTACAACCGCAAAAATCCTTCCCCCTACATCTTGCAAAACCTGGTGTTTCTGGGGAGTTTTGCCATTAATCTCAACTTTGAGGCAGAAGATACATCCTTCCTACAACATCTCACATTTAAATTTCCTATATATATTCTAGGTTAAATTTTCTTTTTTTTTAGTACCTCAATATTTTATTGTTCATTCTGCCCACTATCATTGAATTCAATAATTAGTTTGACCTCCTGTACCACAATGGGCCAGATAGTAACGTCACATGGAAGAAGACAGACACAATGCATGTCATCATGGGGCTAACAACCCAGCTGAAAGAGACTGACCAGATTTAATTTTTCATTCAGTAAAATTTCATTTGTTAGCACCTAACTCTCTCATTGATTAAAGTTAGTATCGCTGAGAGAAAACCAATAGCAAGTAACTGAAGACTGAAAAGTAAACCACAGTAGGCAAATGGGGAGAGAAATAAAACCTTCAGACATGACAGGACAAGTGAGCATCGTGGCAATTTTTTAAATCTGATTTTCTCCTGAGGGTACCCTGGCAACCTGAGTTGCAGAACCACATAGTGAAGGCAAAAGAGCACATCCTCCATGAGAAATGATCCTATTTTGGTCAGAGAACCAAGAAAAGGTGCCACTGTGAGCTAAAGAGTTTGGGGCAGGGTGTGTGTGTGTGTGTGTGTGTGTATGTGTGTGTGTGTGTGTGTGTGTGTGTGTGTGTGTGTGTGTGTTGTAAGGTTTGATAGATTGAGGCAGAGGCGAGAGGAAAGAGAGACCAAGTTATGGAGCCAAGAAGGCCTTTATTGGGATCTGCAATTCCCAGGCGAGATTCTGTGACTCTGGGGTGGAGAGTCAGGGAAGTCGCGCTTGGTATGGGAGAGCGAGGTGTTTTATGGGTGCAAGAGTTCCGGGTTTGACCTCAGGTGGGCAGATAGCCAAGTAAGGGCATCTGTGGACAGTGGCAGGATTCAACTGGCTGTCCACTTCAGTGGGGTGGGGGATGCTGGAATTCCATGCTGAGGCACTCCAGTTTGAGACAGTCCAGCTCGGAGAGTGGGGGTCGTCAGTCCCTGGTGGTGCCTGGAACTATTATCTGACCTGCAATAAAATGGCCGCTGGTGCTTTTCAAATGGCGCGGGTCATTCCAGGTTTGCCGGTGGGGGTTGTCGGTGCTCGCAGCTCTCCACAGCCAAGTGGCCGCTCAGTTGCCTTCCCACGGCAACTCTTATATTCCAACCTTTTTGGTGTTATGGGGCAGCGTTAGGTCTCTGGCTACTTCCTGCTGAGAAGGGGGCGGTGTGATGATCAGGGTCCGTGCTTGGAATGGGAGAGTACCGATGGACGAGCAACAAGTGGGAAGCAGCTCGGTTGGTGAGTCTGGTCACTTGTTCCTGTAAAAAATTGGAAAAACAGTGAAACAGACAGGGCCCCAGTAGGGCTATAAGAAGTAAGCAGGCCAAAGGGCCCAGTAGTGGCAGAATCCAGGGTAAAGTGGGTGTCAGAAAAGAGGAGGCTGTAGCCTCCATCTGGATCTGTCATTTTTTACTCCATTCCACTACTACTCCTGATTGGTTAACAAAGTGGCAGCATTCCTCCCCAAGCATTCGGCATTACCCCCCCCCCCCAGTGGCGGTTAGCATATTTAAGGCTCTGAGATTCTGCAGCACTACGCCCACAAGGGAATTTATTTGGTTTTGTAGGGTCGGTAGGGAATCTGAAACTCTGTCCATGTCCTCGTTCAATTCTCTCGAGAGGGATTGATAAAAGTGGGTGGAAGTAGCAACTCCTGCTATATGCCCATGCCCACCCCTGTTACGATGCCTGCTCCCAGAAGAATAAGAGCCAAGATGGCCCGCTTTTGAACGTGGGAGATGAGTCCATTGAACGCCAGAGGTACTAGTTCAGAGTCTGATAGGACAGTTAGTCAGGGGCTTAGGAAGACAATGTATGGAAGTAAAGTTAAGGCATTTGTAAGCTGTGGAGTTGCAGATGAAGAAGAGGCCTGGTGGGAGACATGAGCAATTCCAGATGCAGGATTCTGTGAACTTAGCCTGAGGGAGTGTTCGTCCTCCACAGAGGACACAGGTGGTGTTGTGAGCTTCTATAGTAGGGACATCAGTTGCATATGGTTTGAAGGGCTTAGGGGTGCCCTGCGGTGGGCAGGCAAAGTTAAAGGGGAGCCCCGGGGGGATGGCACCTGGGAAGGATGGTCTAGGGGAGAGAGGAAGGCATACCCAGCAGTCTGTGATGTTGTTGGGAAGGGTATGTAGAGTGGTGTTAAGTAGATGTTTGATTTGATCTTGTGATTGCGTGAGGACGTTCATAACCATAAGGTTAAGACCTTTGTAGGTTGGGGGTTTAAGGGATTGTTTGGTGAGGTCAACTAGACGTTGTTGGACTGACTGGATTTTAGATTGCAAAGCTTGGTCCTGGACCCCACCCCCATCGGATAATCGCAGCTGGGGAAAGTAGCTGAAACAGACGTGTGTGTGTGTGTGTGTGTGTGTGTGTGTGTGCGCACGCAAATTTGTTATTTTCTTAGATTCTTTTTCTGTCCTCGCCCACTCATGAAGGCAAGTCACCTTACAGATAGACAATCCTTTGTGGTGACATACACCCCTGAAATCCAAGAGAAATGTGGTCTGAAGAAATGTGGGAGAAAAAGCCCTAGGGAGTCTGACAACCTTGGAAAATCCAAGAGAAGACAGACCGGAAAGAGGCTTCTCTTAAATCTATATATGAACCTGCACAAGTCCCAAGTTCATCCAGATCCACGGATGCACAAAACAGGCCCTAAGAGCAGAAAGGGCTTGGAAACCGAATTCTGTGGTGGTGGGAAACATTACCCACAGAAGGAACTTGAAGTGCAACCCTCATCAGTGTGATCGCCTGCTGAAACAGACGACGAGAAATCTGCATCCTAAAAGACCTAAGCAGTCTAAAAAACACCATCTTACTATGTCCAGAATATAATAAAGAATTACTTGATACGAAACCAGGAAAATATGACCATTTCTCAAGGGGAGGCCAATCAACAAAAGGCAACAATGAGATGACTCAGATATTGGCCTTAGCAGGCCGAGGCTTTAAGGAGCTTTCATAACCATGTTTGAGATACACAAAAAGAAATAAGTCTCCACAGAGAAATAGTTTCTATTTTAAAACTGAACAAAATACTTTAGAACTGAAAAACACAATGTAAGACAAAAAAAATTTAAGAACCAATTGGATGGGTTCAACAGCAGAGTGGGGAGAGCAGGAAAAGCTACATAAAATGATCAATAGAAGTTATCATCTGAATTTGAAAAAGAACATAGATTTCAAACAAAATTTACAGAGCCTCAGGGACCTATGGGATGATGCCAAAAGTTCTAACCCTATGTCATCAGTTTCAGAAGAAAAAGATGAGTGCAGAAAAACCATTTGGGATGAGGGGAGGTGGGGAATAAAGAAAGAGAAAGGATGCCTAAAACTTACCAACTGGGGGAAAACCTAAACCTCCATAAAGTCCAATCAGGATAAACTCAAAGCCATGCCAAGGGGCATAATCAAACTGCAGAAGGAAGACGTGTTTGGGGAGAGGCAAAGTGGGGAGGGGAAAAAGGAAAAAAAAAAAAAAGAGCTAGAAACGGGTGAACCAAGAAAGAGAAAATAAGAAAGACCATGAAAGCAGTAAATAAAAGCACACATTCTGTATACAAGAAGAAAAATTTGAATTTTTGAAGACTTCTCAGCTGAGACCATAATTGGCCAGAAGAGAATGGAAGAGCTTTCAAGTACTGACAGAAAAACCTACCAACACAGAATTACATATGCATCAAAAATGTCCTTCAGGAATATCAAGTATCTTTGAAAATGAAAGAAACAATTTGACATCAGCATACATGCTCTAGAAGATAGCCTGGACAAACTCTCTTAGCGTAAGAGAAACTTGGAAATTTGGAAATGAAGAGCAGGAGAAATTATAAATCTCTTGATTAATATAAACTACTTTTCTCCTTTTAGCTGCTTAAAATATATATGGTTGAAAGCAGACAACTTACATTGTATAGTGAAGTTTTCAATATGTATGTGGTTATAATACGTATGTACACAGAGAGAGGGAAAGGAAACAGAAAGGTCCTCAGGCTTTCATGTTTTGCTTAAAAGAACAAATTAACCATGACTAGACTATAAAGGAATACATACTGTAAAACTTAGACTTACCAGTAAAAAAAAAAAAAAATGCAATGAAAGATAGTAAAAAAAAAAAAAAATTAAACAATTGTAATGGGTAGCTCAGTCCTTTAAGTATCCAACTTCAGCTCAGGTCATAATCTCCTGGTTTGTGTGTTCGAGCCCTGCGTCAGGCTTTGTGCTGACTGCTCAGAGCCTAGAGCCTGCGTCAGATTCTGTGTCTCCCTTTCTCTCTCTGCTCCTCTCCCACTCACACTTGCGTGAGCTCTCTCTCTCTCTCTCTCTCTCTCTCTCTCTCTCTCTCTCTCTCTCTC
>NC_043700.1:5972285-5973498 GCF_006229205.1 Suricata suricatta | reverse complement strand
CATTCTTAGGATGTATGTAGTAAAAATAAAGCTTTCTTTAAAGCAAAAAAAAAAAAAAAGAAAATAACAGGACAAATAGAGAAAAAAATCAACCATATATAGCATTAAGTGTGAATAGTTTAAGCAAACCCAGCAAAAGGGGAATCTTCAGACTGGATTTAAAAACAGGACTTTATTACTATTTGCTGTCCACAAGAAACCCACTTTAAATGCAGTAGTAGTGTTGTGTTAAAAGTATGGGAAATGAACGTGCAAACACTGAAGCTTGGGGGGCCTTATTCATCTATAAAACAGATCCCAGGAGGGGAAAACTTACCACAAATAAAAATGAATTACATAATGATAAATGGTAAATTCAAGACCGAACAGAATCAAATATATGGAGCAAAATCTGATAGGATTACACTTGAGGCAAGAAAAAATTATGAGAGCTAATGAATTCAGCAAAGTAGGATACACAAATAACGTAAAAAATGTTGCATCTCTATACACTAAAAATGAAAAAATTTCACTTATGCTATAATAAAAATAGTTATTAAATTTAAGCAGTAAAGCAAATAATTTGTACACTGAAACTAAAAATATTAAAAATACAAGCATATTTATGAATTAGAAGACTGAATATTGCTTCTAAATATTCTGAATATTGCTAAGTAACAATACTTCCCAAAGTGATCTATGGATTCAATGCAATATTTCTCAAAATCCAATGGTATAAAAAAAAAAAACCCCAGGGGCGCCTGGGTGGCTCAGTTGGTTAAGCCTCTGACTTCGGCTCAGGTCAGATCTCACATTCGTGGGTTCGAGCCCCGCGTCGGGCTCTGTACTGGCAGCTAGCTCAGAGCCTGGAGCCTGCGTCTGGTTCTGTGTCTCCTCTCTCTGCCCCTCCCCCTCCCATGCTCTGTCTCTCTCTGTATCAAAAATAAAGAAAACATTAAAAAAAAAAACACCCAGAAAAGCCCATCATAAAAGTCATGGGGAATCTCACAGACTCTGAATAGCCAAAACAATTTAAAAAAAGAACAAAGTTGGAGGAGTTAAATTTTCTGATTTCAACGTTCCAGGACAGTGTGGTGCTGGCACAATGACAGACATTTAAATAAATGGAAACCATGGAAATCCCAGAAATAAGCTGTTGTGTATACAGAGAGTTGACTTTTGACAAGAGTGTCCCAACTATTAACAGGCAAAGGACAGTCTGTCTTTTCATTAA
>NC_043700.1:5946315-5972185 GCF_006229205.1 Suricata suricatta | reverse complement strand
AAAAAAGAACAAAGTTGGAGGAGTTAAATTTTCTGATTTCAACGTTCCAGGACAGTGTGGTGCTGGCACAATGACAGACATTTAAATAAATGGAAACCATGGAAATCCCAGAAATAAGCTGTTGTGTATACAGAGAGTTGACTTTTGACAAGAGTGTCCCAACTATTAACAGGCAAAGGACAGTCTGTCTTTTCATTAACAGTGCCCGTAAAACTGGATACCCTTATACAAAAAAAAGGAAGTTGAACCCTTCCCTTACATTATATACAAATATGAACTCAAAATTGGTTGAAGACCTAGGTGTAAATTTTGTTCATTTGTTTTTAAGAGTCTACATTTAGGTGAAATCGTGTATTATCTGTCTTTCTGACTTATTTCTCTTCTCATAGAACCATCTAGGACCATCCATGTTGTCCAAATGGCAAGATCTTTTTGTTTTAAGTTTATTTATTTTTGCAAGAGAGCAAGAGATGGAGAGAGAACATCCAAAACACTACCAGTGCTGAGCCTGATGCAGGGATCAATCTCACCACTATGAGATCATGACCTGAGCTGAAATCAAGAGTCCATTGTTTAACTAACTGAGCCACCCAGTTCCTCCACAATGGCAAGATCTTAATCTTTTTTATTCATGTGTGTATAAAACACATTTTATCCACACATCTATCAATAGTTACTTGAACTGTTTACATATCTTGGTCATTGTAAATAATGCTGTAGCAAACATAGGAGTGCATATATTTTCTCATGTTTTCATTTTATTTGGGTAAATTCCCAGTAGTGGAATTGCTAGAGTAGTTCTATTTTCAACTTTTTGAGGAACATCCATACTGTTTTCCACAATAGTCACAGGAATTTATATTTCCATCACAGCGCACCAGTGTTCCTTTTTCTCCACATCCTCATCAAGATTTGTTATTTCTTGTCTTTTTGGTGATTCTGACAGGTGTGTCGTGATCTCTCATTGTGGTTTTGATTTGCATTTCCCTGCTGATTAGTGATGTGTTTGACCATCTATAGGTCTTCATTGAAAAAATGTCTATTCAGATCCTCTGCCCATTTTTTTTTTCATTAAGTTTGGCGCTTTGGGTGTTGAATTGCTTATGTTCTTTATATATTTTGTGTATTAACCACTTACCAGATATAATCTTTACAAATATCTTCTATCCAGGGGGTTGCCATTTTGTCTTGTTGATGATTTCCTTTGCTATGAAAAAGCTTTTTATTTTGGTGAAGTCCCAATAGTTTACTTTTGCTCCTGTTTTTCTTGCCAGACAGACATAGTCATGAAGAAGTTGCTAAGCATGATGTTCAAGAAATTAGTGCATATGTTTTCTTCTTTGAATTTTATGGTTTCAGGTCTTACAGTTAGGTCTTTAATCCATTTTGAATTTATTTTGGTGTACATTGTAAGATGGTCGTCTAGTTTCATTCTTTTGCATATTACTTTTCAGTTTTGCTTTCGCCATGTGCTGAAAAGACTGTCTTTGTCCATTTTCTAATTTTGCCTCCTTTATTGTAGATTATTTTCCATATAGGTGTGGGGTTATTTCTGACCTCTCTGTCCTGTTCCATTGATGTGCATGTCTGTTTTTGTGTCAGTACCGTACTGTTTTAATTACTGCAGCTCTGTAATCAAACATGAAATCTGGAATTGTGATAGTCCAGTTTTGTTCTTTCCCAAGATTGCTGTAGTTATTCAGGGTCTTCTGTGGTGCCATACAACTTTTAGAGTTATTTGTTAGTTCTAGGGAAAAATACTGTTGGTATTTGTTAGGAATTGTATTGAATCTGTGGATAGGTTTGGGTAGTATGGACCTCTTACTACTATCCTTCCAATCCATGAGCATGGTATATCTTTTCATTTTTGTCATCTTTAATAATTTCTTTATCAATGTCCTGTGGCTTACAGAGTATAGATCTTTTACTTGCTTGGTTCAATTTATTTCTATGTATTTTATTATTATAAAATTGTAAAAGGGATTGTTAATTTCTCTTTTTGCTACTTCATTATTTATAGAGGTTCAGATTTTTTTCTATTGATTTTGTATCCTACAACTCTACCGAATTCATTTATCAGTTCTAATAGTTGTGTGTGTGTGTGTGTGTGTGTGTGTAGTGTTTAAAGTTTTCTACAAATAGTATCATGCATTCTGTAAATAGTGACAGTTTTACTATTTCCTTAACAATTTTGATGCCTTTTATTTCTTGTCTAGTTACTGCAACAAGGACATCTAGTACTATGTTGAATAAAACTGAAGAGAGTGTATGTCCTTGCCTTGTTTTTGATATTACAGGAAAGGGTTTTAAGGTTTTCACCATTGAGCATGATATTAACTGTGGGTTTTTCCACATATAGCCTTTATTATTTTGAACTATGTTTCATTTGTTTTTTTAAAAGTTTTATTTATTTATTTATTTTGAGAGAGAGAGAGAGAGAGGGAGGGAGGGAGAGAGAGCGCATGAGCGAGCCTGAGTAGGGGAGGGGCAGAGAGCAAGAAAGAAAGAATACTAAACAGTCTCCACAGTGTCAACATGGAGCCAGATGTGGGCTCAAGCCCATGGGTCATGAGATCATGACCTGAGCTGAAACCAAGAGTCAGATGCTTAACTGACCAAGCTGCCCAGGTGCCCCAACGTGTGGTTCCTTTAAACTCACTTTGTTGAAACTTATCATTAAAAAATGTTGCATTTTGTCAAATGCTTTTTCTGTATCTATTGAGAGGATCATGTGATTTTTAATCCTTCTTGTTAATGTGATATCACATTGATTTGTGAATATTGAACCATTTTTGCATCCTTGAAACAAATTACACTCAATTGTAGTGAATGATCCTTCTAATGTATTGTTGAATTTGGTTTGCTAATCTTTTTTCTTTTTTTCATTTATGCTCACCAGGAATAGTGTAGTTTTTCTTTTCTTGTATTGTTTTCTTCTGGACTTGTCATCCAGATAATGCTGATCTTTGTAAAATGAATTTGGAAGTTTGGCTCTTTTTTTGCTCCCTCTTCAGTGTTTTGGAATAGTTTAAAGAGGACAGGTATTAACTCTTCTCCAAGTGCTCGGTAGACTTCACCTGTGTCATTGGTTCCCGGACTTTTATATTTTAGGGAGAACTTTGATCACCAGTTCAATTTCATGACTAGCAATCAGTCTATATTTTCTACTTCTTCCTGATTCAATTTTGGAAGATTGTGTGTTTGGAGACATTTATGTTTTGTATGTATTCCAATTGGTTGGCATATAATTTTTTATACTGTTCATTTTTACTTATTTATTTTTTTGCTATTAAAATTCTACACTTTTAATTCCATTTTTCCTCAACATAATTATGAATTGCATGTGACAAACAAGATACATTAAGCAGGTTGAGCCTAGTAAAATAATTGTATTTAACTGCAGAACTTAACGGCAAGACTTTTTGTCTTCAACTTTATTGAAACCATTTAAAGCTTGTTTATATGTTTATACCCTTTGGTCATTAGGATTGGGATGTAAAAGTAACAGAAAAGACAAGAGGCAGGCCCCAGTATTAATTTAGTGTTAGCTCAGGAGAACAGTCAAGCCTCTTAAATAAAATGCAAAATACATATTCTAGTCTCTTAACAACATTAAGTTCTATTGTGACTAAATTTATTTCTGAAGTCTGTGTATCCAGAGTGTACCTAGAGAATTTCAATCTCCTGAAGATTTTAGTGACTTCAGATAAAAAAATTGTTATATTTTGCTAGATTAAAAAAATCAGATAAATAATCTTTCTGTCTTCATTTCTCTCATTAGAAGTGATATCTAGCAGAGACCAAGACCTTTTATAAGCTTTTCATCTGCCAATTTTCCTGGATATACTGTTCATTTTTAATTGGTGTATACTGTCGTGTCAGTTATTTTTCTTCCATATCTGATTTTGAGATTTTGAGTCCTTTTTTCTGATAAATCTGGGGAAAGTTTTACCAATTTTACTTTTTCAAAGAACCAGCTCTTTTTTACCGATCTTTTTTTTTTTTTTTTGGCTCTATTTCCTTCATTTTTTTTACTCTGATCTTTATTATTTTCTTCTTCTAACTTTGGGCTTTGTTCTTTTAAGTTTCTTTTATTTCTAGAGGTAGGCCTTTATTGCTATAAACTTTCATCCTTGAATTGCTTTTGCTGTGTCCCAAAGGCTTTGGACTATTGTGTTTCCATATGTTTCCATATTTACTTGTCTCCATGTGTTTTTTTATTTCCTGCTCATATAACACTTTAATTAAAAATTTTTATAAGCTCTCATTGCCTCCCCACCCTCCATTTTCACCCAAATATAAAACAGGAACATAAATTTTACTGACATTGCCTATTTTTGTTGTTGTTCTTACTTTGCTGAAATATTCTTTTCATTTAGAAGACAACTTTCTTCCCAGTCAAAAATAACCACCAGCAGAGGTTGCTAGAACGCAGGCATCCTTCTCTGGAGAAATGAGGGAATTCTGCACTGCCCCGTCTTTGCTCTGTCATAGACATGTGCCACGGGAAAGTATCTAATGGTAGGGATTTTTCATAGAACGCTGAATGTGTGTATTCTCAACGATGATTTGTATATACTCTTAAAGACAAAAGACAAATAGTCTGGTCACCTGACCATTGCAATGGATTCTTATCTCTCTTTTTGGCTATTAATGTATAAGGAGAGCTGAAAGAAATATATTTATTTCACTTGGTAGCCATCAGAGTTCTGAATCGAGCTAAGGTCTCGAGAAAAAGAACAAATTCATTTAGGTTTAGCAACTGTTAAGTAAGTGCTCCAGGTTTTGGCTTAATTTTTTTTTTTTTAAGAAACTTCCAGGAATGAAAAGAATAAAGACACGAAAAACTTCATTAAAAATACATTTCTCACAATACCTATTTAAGTTAATTTGTGAAATCATCTTATTTTCAGATTTTTCAGTATGCAAGGAATGTTTTGAGTTGCTAATAGCTTCCTAAGGAGTTTCATTTAACTCCCTCAATAAAATTCTGAATGCGATTGTGCTTTATTCCCAGAGGTTATCCAAGAAAGGAAGTGGAGAATGTTCTTTTAGAAAGCATGAAGTGGGAAAATGTTTAAAACTATTTATAGCAGCACTTAGCAGTGGAAATCCCAGACTTTACCATCTATTTATAGTTATTCTTTGGGTTAAAAGGGTGAAACCAGAAATCTTGAAAATGCTGTGTGCTTTTACCCAGCAGTTGAAACTAATAAGCTGTCTTTTTGTGGTTATGATAACCAGATACTTATAGAATAATTCTGGAAGTTACAATAAATAGTTCTTGGCCAAGGGGAAAAAAACCAACTAAGTCTAAAAGAGCAGTATTTTTCTGGATAAAATGATTTTTACTTGGGTTTTCAGGTTAGCTGCAAGTTGGATTCTGTGTGAAGCATGAAAGCTACCTAATGGAAAGTGGGAAAAAGAATGTGCTTACAGAAATTTCTGGTTGACCTAACTGGTTGACAAGTCTGAATAGAAAGCAAGCCAGGTAAAATTACCAGGCTTCTAAAGAGCAGACTTGAAACATCCCACTGAGGAATATCACTTTCTGAAAACTCCGCCAGACTAGACCAGAAATTATCCTGTGGCCTTTAACATTTAACACGTAAGATGTATGGACCATATAATCTATTGACTCTTAGGAATTTGTGTTATTTTCCTACTCTTTTTTTCTGGAGAAAGAAAGACAGGTGATTGCAATAGAAGTTCAGAACTTAAGCAAGTTTGGCTTAGGGAAGGCGCTCATGACCCTGGAGGGAAGACAACTGTGTGTCTTTAGGAGTCTGATCAGTTGGCCTTGTTGAGGTGGTAAAGTGCTAAGAATGAACTCCTTCGACCAAAGGGAAAAATTTCTCTGCAGGTATAATGTTATCTTTGGCTGTGTATAAAAATGTAGAGATGCTTAAGAATGATTAAATAATGATGGATAAACAAAAATCTCATGTGGCTGCCTTAGCTTCCTTGGCATACATTCACACTACATCCCTCCTAACTGGAAGGTAATAATCATCACTGATGCAAATCCAACATGCTTTGGTGTCAACCAGCTTAGAAAAATCAGGCCTCCACATCCAATCGTGCATGCACAATGCACTGAAGTACATTGTCCACCATGGCCATTTTTTTTAATGCCACTGTGTTGCATGGTAGCATATCCTAGTACTGCCTAAGAGCATAACCTGACCCTCCTCATGAACCTGACATGTTCATGCCTTTTAGGCTGAAGGCTAAAATTTACCCAATGACTTCCTTTCCATCCACCCATGCCAGTGATCTTCTTACAATTTCCAGAGCACCAGTTGCTGGAGGCATGCATTTATACTTAACTACATGCTGCCTTACGCCACCTCTGACGCCATTGTCCGTTCTATTTGTTCCTGTCACTGCCCCACTTGAGCACTTGTTTCCTGTGGCATTTTTGTCTGCATGCATCACTGGAACCTCTCCTAAACCCCCTGATTTTCTCTTAATTGAGGACCTGGCCTATTTCCTTGGGAACCATGTGTGCTGCATTCCCCAGAGGAAGCCTGGAGTGACAAGTTAGAACCCTGGGGCTCTCACCCCATTTCTGCCGTCAACATGTTGGGTAATTCTGGACAACCGCCTAACCCCTCTAAGGCTCAAATTCCTCTGGTCTGAAATGAAAGATTGGACCAGGTTATCTCTAAAGTCTTTCTGTCTCTACGTGACTTCACTCCTGCCCCTTCTAGCTAGCCCCTCACTGGACCGTACTAAACACCAGGGACCTGTAGGTCATCCCACTTAAACCTGGTCACCAGACTTGCAGGTAAGATGTGCAACCCCCCCCCCCCCCCCCGCCACCCAAATCTAACAGTACTGTGAGGAGGTCCAAGCTGGTGAATGAAGAGATGGTTACTCACAGAGACTTTACAGAAATGCCTCTCCACAGTGAACGCGCCCTGGCTGTATATTGAACCTAAGCACTGCTTTCCATATTTGCATGAGAAAATGGACATAAAGCACTTTAGCCTGAGGGTGTCACCAGGCAGGCCCTCCGTACATGGGGACTCTACCTCTCTGCGTCGGGTCCTTGAATCTTGACTACTCATGTCTGCCTAACTTTGCCTCGTCCTGTGTCAGGATGCACAGTGCCCTTCTGCGGGGCTGCTGGTGGGATGGTTCTCAGTGGGGCTGAGTCCAGATCGTCAATGGGCAGGAATTGAAAATGGAGTTGGACTGGAAGAGACAAGTGGCAGTCAGGCCAGGATCTGGGATTGTCAGAGATGGGATCTCTGCTTCCCTTTCCTCCTAAATCCTAGCTATGCTCACTGGGAATGGCCTAGGAGTCATAGCCCCCAGCTGTAAGACCTTGCCAGCCAAGGTCATCATTATTCATTTACCATGACAGAACCTTGAATAAGGAAAGAGACAGAGACCTGGTTGTTACTGTTAAGCCTTTCTAGCATTGTCGCACCCTCCCCTAACCTACCTTGGTATCTCAAGGTTGGACATGTACGCCTCCCACCTCCCTTTTTCTAGGATGACTAGTGTCTTTGGGCAGATCTGGTGATTTTTTTTTTTTCTGGAGGGAGGGAAGGATGGGCTAATGTTTATTTAAGTGACATGAACCAAGGTTGACCCAAATGTAGGTTCAGAAACACCCAGGAAATCTTGGGGAGTATGAGTCTCTCAGAAACATTCTGGTAGGTACCCTGAGCACACACCTTTTTGTACAGGCCTTATTCCACTCCCTCCAAGGCTGGTATACTCTGAGTATGCATACTTTGGCTAAAGGAATGACATTGCTGGTCATTTTTAGTTTCTTCTGAAAGGTCATTAGTTTTTATGTATCATGAATACAAGACATAGTGGAAGAATGAGTCATTTAGAAGTACACATGGAGGGCTGTACTGAATCTCTGTGACAGAGTCTAGGCACAGCACTTTTGTGGGTGGGAGGTGGAAATAATAATCCGTTCATGTGGCTCTGATCCATAGCCACGGTTGAAATTGACTGCATTAGAATCATGACAAGAAAACAAATGATTCAACTCTCTGCCTTCTGTCTTGGCCTCATTTGTATTCAATCTCCCCACAAATCTTGTTTCACATTGGATTATTTTCTGTGTTCTACCCTGGTAGCTACTTTGGCAGAATCTTGGAAGGAATCACATTGCTTACTATACCTCAGATCAAAGTAATTTAACAGTACAATCAAAACAATCATGAAACTAACCTCCCTATTTTATATGGGAAATTTAACTATAAGAGCGCCTGGATGGCTCCATTGGTTAAGCGTCCAACTTTGGCTCAGGTCATGATTTCACAGTTTGAGTTCCAGCCCCATGTTGGGCTCTGTGCTGACAGCTCAGAGCTTGGAGCCTGCTGTGGATTCTGTGTCTCCCTCTTTCTCTGCTCTTCTCCTACTCATGCTTTGCCTCTCCTCTTTCAAAAATAAACATTTAAGGAAATGTAGAAAAAGAAAATTATCATTGTGCCTAAATTTTTGTGATAAAACTCTTTCGTGTGCTCAGATAAGAAAGGGGCCATCTTGCTTGAGCCAACAGCCATTACAGCTATATGGTCATTGGTAGTGACAATAGGAGCCTGGTATGCACTTGGAATTGAACTCTGAGCTCATACAGTGGATGATTTGCATGACCCATGGAATCTTCCTGTATTCTAGCATGTATCATAGAAAGGCATATGGTTGAAGGTTGGGTAGCTGGAGGCTTTGAGGAATTGACTGAGAAACTGCACATGGTCAGCATAAGAGCATAGAGGAGGAAATAAAGATGACATCCACTAAAAAGAACAAGATAACTTATCCACCATATTTTTCACTGAATCAGAAAAGACACCCTGTTGAGAAATCAACAAATTTGAGCATCCACTGGGAAGTCCATGGGAGCCACCAATGTTAGTTGGTTTAGGGAGTTGTTCTGCACTAACTTAGAGGTTCAGCAGAGCCCTAAGACAGTGGGAACCTGAGGACAGAGTTACAAACACAACACAGCACTCATCTTCAGACTTCTTATTGGGTCTGACAAATGGCTTTTGTGGCCTTTCAGTGTTTATTCATAGACAATAGCTTAAATCTCAAACATGTGTGTTTAGTGTTCTGCATTCATTAGGCTGCATGGATTAAAACGTTCTTTCTGGGATTCAGTCATCCAAGGATCCATCCAACTGGCCCTTAGAGATTTTCATTTGGACATACTACCAGCTCCCGGGATTTACCTAGTGTGTATTCAAATCTATGTTGATTCTTGTCCTCCTATTATCTGTAGTTAATGGAAGTAAACTATCCTCCTATCCAATTTTCCCTATAATCTAAGGCAGTCAACACCATCCTACTGATTCTATTTGAGAAGACTTCCAAATCTCTCCCTTTCCATCCTCGCTGTCATAGCCCTAGCCCAGATTCTCATAACCTTTCACCCATCTCCTGCAATAAGCCTGCAGGACTTCTTACCTCCAGTATTGCCCCACCCAAGACATCCAGTACACTCCCATCAGGATGACCTTCTCCAACACAAAGTCAACCCCACTATTGTCCTGCCCAAAATCTTCTGGTGGCTTTCCAGTGCTTTCAAAATTAAGGCAAACTGTGTTAGCATGTAACTCTCTGCTTTTCACTAACTTGTTCCAGTCTTCATTTCTGGTTTCATAACAATCCTCTCCCCCTCTCACACCATATGCTCTAGTCTACCTAGACGGGTAAATTACTACTTTGTATATAAGTGCCATATAGTTACATCTATATGTCTTTATCAGTACTGTTTCCTTCTTGAATGGCCTCTTCACCACTGTTCCTCCATCCAGAAATCCCATACACGCTTTTCAAGGTGAATTCAAGTGCCACCATCTTCTTCCTCCTCTTTCCCTCTGCATCCCTCAGCCAATTTAATTCTTATCCTCACTGTAGTGTAAATACACCTCTATGTGATGGACTCAATTATAGCTCTTTATTGTAGTCAATGAACTTCCCAGATATATCTGACTTTTGAAATCTTTACGTCAAACAGGTACTTAGTGTGTGTTTGATCAAACTGGGAAACTGGAAGTGAGTTTATTTACTGAGACAGAACTCCCTGAAATTTCATAAATCACTTGGCTTTACTTCCAACTCTTTTACTTGGAAGAATTTACTTAAAACTCAATGAATTGCTGTTAGATAATTGGGTTGTTACAAATTCAGCCCAATCTCTTAGACTCTACACAAACCTAACATGGTCTGCAATTCTGAGGTACTTGAATAAAGATTCTCTGGTGAGTATATTGTACTTACTAGGACAAGAAAACAATTTTGAAAGATTTTCGGAAAGAAAGATTGAACTCAAAAAGGGTTTCTGGTTAACCATACTAACTAGGGAATTTAGAGAAGTATGACATTCCTGTCTCTGAATATCATGATTAGTTGAAGGCTTATTAAATTTGAAAGAAGTAAATAATGTGACCTATTTTTTTTTTCTCCAGCAGGCTGTAGAGTTCCATTTGTGAACCTAAGATTCTCATCTTTGGTTGCTTCCCCAAATCCCCACAGCTTAGTTTTACTGCTTTAGCATAATTCATTTAGATGGCATATTTGATTCTTGACATCATTTTAACTTATCTGTGACTTTTCTGTTATTGTGTGTCCTCGCAACTTTGAGAATCTCATCCACTGCATGAGAAGTATGCAGCCATGGTACTGAACTCATTAGCTATTTTTATCCTCAAGGGATAATTTATTGGGTGGAGGTAGCATTATATTATTAATTCCAAATTATCTCAAAATTAGCATTTGCATTTGAGAACATTCACATGGTGACAACTAAATGTATTGGATTTAAATCCTCCCCCTTTCCCCTTTTCCTTTAGAGGCTGTTGTTAGTTACTTGGCTTAATTGGTACCTGCTGGCAAGTAAGAACTCCAAAAAAAAGATAGCAGGCTACCCTGATGGAGCAACTACTTGGAGCTGGCACATTTGTGATTTATGCCAACCCCTGTTACCTCCTCTAGTAATGGCTCTATTCTAGAAATTTCCCTGGGGTGTGAGGGAGTCCTATGTGGCAGCAAACAGAATTTCACTGGAGGGGAGGGGAAGGCAGAGCACTGTAAACACAGAGTAACTGATACATAAAGAGCCTTTCTGTCTTTAAGGGGAAAGTTGCTTCACATTTTCAGTGTTCTGTACGTTTATTTGGAAGAAAGCTAGGTTTTAGAATCAGGCCGTTGGAATTTGAATCTCCCTCTTGCCACTTCGGCAAGTAACTTAACACTCAACAGTGGCCATTTCTTCTAGAACATTAGTCTTTTTTACCTGTATCATCAATATCTTATAAGGTTGCTGACTTTTCAATCTTGCTTGGATCTTTGATGCAGATGGTTGAGGAATGCAGGTTCTGATCTGGGAAGAGGAATCTGCATGTTTCTTTATGGTGCTGACCCAAGAAGGGTGGTAAATTTAGACCCCAGAGAGCTCCACAGGGTGGTAGCAGGTGGAGGGTCACAAAGGGACTTGAAGGAGCAGAACTGGAAAAGAATGCTGACTTTGCAGTTCTGACGGGGCACCCCTTGCACGTAGCATCACAGGGTAAAGCAAGTACTTAAGGCTGCCAGTCACGTGGGAAAAGCAAAGGTCTCCATGTAGCTGATTTTCTCTCTGGATCATTCTGATCTTCTTGCTCTCAGCCTCACTTTTCATCCACTGAAGGAAGAAGATGAGGGGAGAACCAACTTTCTTCTTGCAGCTCCCTCTTCCATTTTATCGGTAAAGTCCATTTCAGTGCATCAAGCACGGAGGATTTGCCTGTTGCTCTGACAAATGCTGGTAGAAAGCTAGGAAGCAGGGCTGAGAAAGAACACTGTGAAAAACACAGATGCTTGAACTGTGACCTTCTTAGCATAAGCCTTAAAAAGAAAAGGGGCAATGAATATTAATCTGAGCTGACACGGAGCCTCTCCCCACTATCTCAGACTTTTAAGCATTGGCAGATTGGGTAAAAATAACTAAACAAACGCACTTTAGTGCCTTGACTGCAAGTACAAACACATATGCACAGAAAATGATAGGGGCCCCAAGTAGATGTTCTTAGTCCTGGAGTCACAGACTTGGGGGCATAGCTGACAGGCCCCTCACTACTTTTCTGGGACTAGCTGGAAGCAGGGGACATGTTTTCCTTCTCTGCCTCCTCTACCCTCCTCTTCTTGGGGCTAGCCCAGAAGTCTTGGAGCTCTTTTCTGAGGAAGTAGCTCAGTAGTTGACTGAGCTGGGAGCTGGGGTCTCAAAGCTAGGTGGACTTTGGAGGTTTATTAGAGACCATCATTGGCCCAGTAATGGGGGTTCTTAGAGGCTCTGGATCAACAACTGGAAAGGCTTGGGTCTTCCCAGGCCTGAGGCACTAGGGATGTTCTGGGACCCTTCTGTTAAGCCTTGGATGGCCAGCTGTGGAGGCTGTCCTGGCAGAGGGGAGCCTGGCAGCCCCCCATTACAGCCACACAGTTCCTTGGAACCGTCTGGCCAGGCACAGTTCAGCTGCCTTGGGAGCCTTATGTAATTTAGGGAAGGGATGGAGAAACTCTGAGGCCACTGTGCTCCAGCCTGGAGAAACACTGTGACAATGTCCTGAAATCCATAAAGGAGACCTGGAATCCTGAGGCCCACACCTCTCCCCGGCTGACCGTGGCCTTGTTGTCCAGAGCTTTACCTATTGCCACCCAAGCACCTGGGGCACCCCAAGTCTGAAGTGCTTCCTTACTTATATGGTGGCAGAAGCCTTGATTCCTCCACATGTGTGTTCCTCTGTCATCTCCTTTTCCCACGCCTGGCATGGCCTGACTCCATTTCCTAATGATTGCCCCCCAACCCTTCATCCCCTCAAGCCATGCCACCCCACGGGTGCCACAGATAGGAGTCTCCCTGACCTAGGAAGTGTTTAAGCTAAAACTGGGCACAGGAATTTGGAGCCTAGACAGGGAGGCTCGAGTGGTTGGATTGGCTGAAATGTTTGGTTACTCCCAATCTTTAGATCCTTGGAGTTGTCCTGTGGGAATTGACTTTGCTCCTTCCTGATCCAGGAAGTGAGAGCCCTGGCCCACCTCAGCTCTCTTTGTCTGCCCACTGGCTGTCTGCCCAGCGGGTGAGTGGGGCTCCCCTTGCCCTGGTCTTTCTCCTTTTCCCACTCTTTGTAAAGGGTGGGGCAGAGCTCCAGAGATAAGCTCCCTTTCCTAGGGTGGAGACCACACACCTCCTTCCCACTGTGAACAGCGTCCACCTCCTTCAGAGCAGGCCCTACCATGCCCACACCCTTCCTTTGGGCCAGTGGTCAGCTTAGGACAAAGTGCAAATGGCCAAGCAAAAAAAGAAAAAAAATGGCCTAAGACGAGGTTAGTTGTCCAGGCCACTGAGGACCATGTCTGTATTGAAGATGTTTGAGAAAAATGGACAATCTATAGCATTATTTTCTATTTATTTCAAATGTGTAATTCAATAATTCAATAATAAATAAATAATAATATATAAATAATAAATAAAAAATAATAAAAGTTATATGGCTAATAGTTACATAAGAGTGAGACCAGGAAGCAACTTCCAGGTAGGACATGGTATCTGAAGAGTTCCAAGCTCCTGGCTAACATATTGATCTACACACTGTAGTCTGGGGATGGTTGGTAACTAATAAGATGCAGATATAAGGGACTTCTTCTGAATTACTTTTACTCCTAGAAGGCACCCAAAGTCACTATCAACTGTGGCATCCCACTGGTCAGAAAGGGTCCAAGATTTATAATGGTATTTTATGGTTGCTCACTAGAACTCAAGAAGTAAGAACCCCTTGGTAAAACCCACTGGTCCAGGAGTTCAAAAACAAATTGCCTACCAAAATTACAATGTAAAACCAAACAAAACGAGATAATTTGGTTGAAGTTAAAAAAAAAAAAAAACTACAAAGGACACAGATTAGTGGGTGGGGAAAAAATGGAGAAAGTTTCCCATTGGAATAGCAGGTTGATTGGGAGAGTCCATCTATGAACCTGAGGACAGAAAGCATTTCTGGCATCATCTTCTTTGAATTCCAATCACGAAATATCTTTTCTCACTTACAAGGTCTAAAGAGTCTCCCTGTAGTATCTGAAGGGAATGCCAGAGCTGCTCACACAAGCAGCCTGCATTCCCCAGCAGAAGGCACCATCAGCAGCCCCCAGGTCCTGACAGCGGCATTGCTCAGGTGGTTAGGGGGACAGTGGGTATTGAGAGGAGGGAAGAATAGCCACTTGTCTAAGAAGACTGCAGTAGAGTAGGAACTACCCCTGGAACTTTTAAATTGAGTGTAGATTTTTAAAAACCACTGGGGCGCCTGGGTGGCTCAGTCTATGAAGCATTCAACTTCAGCTCAACTCATGATCTCCTGGTTAGTGGGTTTGAGCCTTGCATTGGGCTCTGTGCTGAGAGCTCAGAGCCCAGAGTGTGCTTCAGATTCTGTGTCTCCCTCTCTCTCTTCCCCTTCCCTGCTCATGCTCTGTCTCTCAAAAATAAGTAAATGTTAAGAAAACTTTTTTAAAAAAGAAAACATTGTAATAATTAACGGATGTATCCAGTGTTTGTAAATAACGGAGCCAGGTAGGAAACCATAAAGAATTATTCCTTCAGTTTCATCTTAGCCTATCAAAAAGGTGGCCACTTGTTTTTTCTGAATGGTCTGATACCACCCTAAGTTCCCATAGGAAAACTCAAGAGGCTAGTTGATTTACTAATTCTAAATTCCTTCTACTCAAAGTAGTTTTCAGTTTTAGCTTTCCATTTGATGTTGCATTCCATTTATTTCTCTTTGCAGATTTAGTAGATGTATGCATATCTCGATTTTCTTAGCAGTTACCTTTGAAATTATTTACACATACTTCATGATGTAGAGTTAATGACTATTTTACCATTCTCCTGAATGACACAAAGACTTTAGGATGTCTTTTGCTTCATTTACCCCTCCTTCCAGCTTACCTGCTACTGGGATAACCATATTTTGAAAATTTTCATGTTTCTGTTTCTAACCTCACAGGTAGCGTTACTGTTGTTATTAATTTCAGTTGTATTTAAGTTTATCCATATGTGTTTACCATTTTATTTACCAAATATTTCGAGCTTTCTGGGGTTGTCTCATTCTTTCTGAAGCATATGCCTTTCCTGAGTTTCTGGTGGTTAAATGGTCTTGATTTTTGTCTACCTGAAAGTGTCTTTATTTCGCCACATTTTCAGGAGTTAATTTCATAGGATTTGTCATCCTAGATCTATAGTTATTTTCTGACACAGTGCAGATATTTCAGATTTCTTCTGGCTTCCATGGTTGCTATTAAGGCTATATTCACTCTAATTGATATTCTTTCATAAATAATCTGGTTGCTTTTATAATTTTGTCTTTGGTGTATAGCACAACTAAGAGGTGTCTATGCATAAATTTGTATTTATTGGGTTTGTATATTATAGCACTTTTTCAATTTTGGAAAATTCTTGGTCATTATCTTTGAAGTACAGACCGTCCCTGACTTACAATGGTCCATTTACAATTTTTTGACTTTATGATGATATGGAAGTGATATCTATGCATTCAGTAGAAACCATACCTGGAATTTAGATCTTTTCATGGGCTAGCAATATGCAACATAATATTCTTTCATGCTGCTGGGCAATGGAACCAAGTCATAGCCTCCAGTCAGCCATGCAATTATAATGGTAAGCAACACAGTGACACACCTTCTGTACCTCTACAGTCGTTCTGTTTTTTCACTTTCCTTGCAGTATTCCAAAAATTACATGAGCTATTCAATACTTTAGCATAAAACAGGCTTTGTGTTAGATGACATTGTCCAACCGTAAGCTAATGGAAGTGTTCTCAGAATTTTAAGGTGCTCTAGGCTAAGCTATGATGTTTGGTAGGTTAAGTGCATTAAATGTTTTCAACTTACAATGTTTTCAACTTACAGGTTTATTGGGACACAACCCTGTTGTAAGTGGAGGAAGGTCTGTGATCTTTTAAATATTGTTTAGATATCTCTGCCCTCCCATTATTCTTCTGCTTTATTCTGAAATTTGAAATAGACATATATTGGATACCTTGTTGATTCTTTACTTCACTTTCATATTTTGTGTTGCCAAAGACACACGAAAAGATGCTCAACATCATTAATCATTGGGGAAATGCAAATTAAAACCACAATAAGATATCACCCTATACCAGTCAGAAGGGCTAATCAAGTCAAAACAGGTGTTCAGGAGGATGTTGGTAGAAATGTAAGTTGGTGCAGCCACTATGGAAAACAAT
The DNA here is from genome assembly GCF_006229205.1 of Suricata suricatta. Lineage (NCBI taxonomy): Eukaryota > Metazoa > Chordata > Mammalia > Carnivora > Herpestidae > Suricata > Suricata suricatta. Next base: position 5,955,923 of record NC_043700.1, on the reverse strand, counting down.
ATGCAGTTTGCTCAAAAAATTAAACCACTACTTGATTCAGCAATTCCACTTCTGGGTATTTATTCAAGGGAAACAAAAATACTAGTTTGAAGAGATACATACATTCCTAAGTTCACTATAGCAGTATTTGCACGAGCCAAGGTATGGAACAACTGAAATGTCCACTGATAGGTGAGTGGATGCAAAGAGTAGACTCAACAATTTCTTTGGATATATTTTCCAGGTTACTAATTCTCTTTTAATCTACGTTTAATTTGTACATTGTATTTCCATTAAATTAAAAAATGTTTAAATATTTATATTTGAGACAGAGATAGAGCGTGAGCAGGGGAGGAGCAGAGAGAGAGGGAAACGCAGAATCTGAAGCAGAGTCCAGGCTCTGAGCTGTCAGCACAGAGCCAGATGCAGGGCTCAAACTCATGAACCATGAGATCATGACTTTAGTCAAAGTCAGATGCTCAATCAACTGAGCCGCCCAGGTGCGCCTCAATATTTTTTCTTACCCATAGGTATTTAATTATTCTTGGATGTGCTTTAAAATCTTTTAAAAATCTGTGTTCCTCTTCTACCCCTTCACTTACTTTTTATCTCTTAAAGAACACTAGTAACTTGATCTATACATTTTCCTACCATGTGGAGTTTGGTGAGTGCATATTCATGGTATAATTCAGTGTATTCCTTTGTCCTCTGTATTTTCTAGTAATTGGTGGCTGAAACCACTGACTGAATCATGCTCTGACTGGATTCCTTTATCAAGCCTGTTGGAAGAGTATAATGCCCGTTTGTCTCTCTGTTACCTTTGGAGTCCCTGATACCGATACTTAATGTCTATTTCCATTCATGGAAGATTGCAAAGGACAGTCTTCTATCATTTCTTTTTCACTTGCTGGTTACAATACTTTTATAAAGATACACTTGCCCTCGTTTACTCCTTGTTTACAAAGAGGCACAATTTATAAAGGAGAGGCAGGATAAATGCTTGATTGCTTCCCTTTTTTTATGGGGTTTCAAGGTAATGAATTGGTTCCTTTTTATTCTTGACATTTTCAGTAGCATTAAGAACTCATGGATTTATTTATTTTTAAAAACTTTTTTCAACATCCATTTATTTTTGAGAGAAGAGAGACAGACCATGAGCAGGGGAGGGGCAGAGAGAGAAAGAGGGAGACACAGAATCAGAAGCAGGCTCCAGGCTGTCAGCACAGAGCCTGATGCGGGGAGGGGCAGAGAGAGAAAGAGGGAGACACAGAATCAGAAGCAGGCTCCAGGCTGTCAGCACAGAGCCTGATGCGGGGCTTGAACTTGCCAATTGAGAGACCTGAGCCAAAGTCGGATGCTTAACCGACTGAGTCACCAAATGCCCCAAGAGCTCATGGATTTAAACATCTTTGAGGGGTCTTAATCCATTGCAAATACTACTGCTAAAGCTAAAGTTTCTCACTGTGTCTCTTCCAGTTGACTGTGAGGTTCTCTTGACCTCCCATTAATAGTCTTTGACGATGCAATTGCTATTTGGTATGGCAAGATGTCCTATTCTTTTGTTTTTGCAGACACGGAATCAGCCATTCCTCCAGAAAGCCTTTATTTCTTTCAGTGAGAAAAGGTATCACAAGTGTGTCACCAAGATTTACTTAGTGGGTAGAGTGAATAAAATTTATAGGTTACATATATATGTATAAATAAATATTTAACATATATTATATATAGAAGAGGTAAAATACTTCCTGAGTTTAATTCAAATCAGAATCCATAGAGCTTAATCTAGTTGCAAGTACATCTTTATTTTTCCTTCCATACCAGAGAACCTACTTCTCAAAGACCCAGGAGACATTAGAATCATAATATCGCATCAAAACTCATTGGTTTGCAATCTTACATATACAACCATCTCATAATAATAATACTAATTCCCTGTGATTCCTCAAAACATTATGTTTTAGGGGCATTTATTCTCCCTTCCCCCACTGTGTTTTGAGTGGCTGTCTGATATCTACATTGTCGGAACCTTACAGCCATTACCTACTCACCCTCAATCCTCATTTGTGTGTATGTAATCCATATAGACCTTACCAACAGTCCCTAAGTCAATAGCTATTTAGTCATCATGGTTATCTGCAGCTTAATCTCTAGTAGATTGCTCAGAATAGGCTCAGGGGAATAATATATTCTAAGTTTTAGCCTGTTGATAACAGTTTGTGCTGTTAATACTAAAATGTTAGTTCAGTTTTGCTGGAGATAAAATTCTCATCTCATAAATTTCTTGAATATCTTAAATATGTGGCTTCATTATTTTCCATAAAGCATTGCTGTCAAGAACTTAGATAACTATATTTTTTTCCTTTCAAGAACTTAGATAATTGTGTTTTTTTTTTCCTTAAGAATCATATGCTCTTCTTTTTTCTTCTTTCTTGGATGTCCAAAGGATTTTTTTCTTTTTTTGTTTGTTTTTTTTTTAAGTTTAGTACTTTTATCACCCTGGTTTGATATTCTCAGGAACTTCTTCAATATATCAATCATTTTTATTGGTATTCAGAAAAGGTTCTTGAACTGGAGTTTTGAGCATTCAGGGTCTTTTCCTCTGATTTAGTTTCTTTTTCCAGAACTCCTACTCCAATTCCTTTGCCCATCTTAAATATTTGCCACTTTGCCTGACATCGTTTTTCAAGACTTTATTTTTATTTTTAAAACTTTCCTCATTTTTACTTTCTGTATTTTTAAAGGACTATGTATATTTATTCTATTTTGTTCTTAACTTCTGAGATTAATTTTTAAAATTTTTAATTCTTGTCTGAATTCAGTAGCCTACTGGTGAGTTTTTCTAATTATTCTTGTTATTTCATGTCTTATAGAATTTTTTGAAAGCCAGGTAGCTTGTTTTGAAATGGTTTGTGATCTGTTTTGTGGCCATGTTTTTACTGTCTGTACTACTCCTTACGCTCTTCTTACCATGTCTTTGGATGGGATTGACCTTGATAATTTTCTGTTGCTGATTTTTATGTGAAATTACTTTGAACTTTTTGGATAAAGCATGGTTGAGGGTGGCTTTTCTAATTCCACAAAACTCCAACTTGTATCCCGTTTTGCTAATGTTAAAAAATAATGTGCTTTCTGGGATTTTAAAAAATTTATTTATGGAGCTATAATTAACAACACTGTAAGTTGAACATGTTCACGTTTGATACATTTCTACACTGCAATACAGTTACCCATGTAGTTTGTGTTAACACTTCTGTCATGTCACATGTTTTATCAGTTTTTTGTGGTGAAAACAAGATCTAGTCTGTTAGAAACCTTGATATTTGTAATACAACATTGCTGAGCGTAATCATTATGCCATGTGTTCGATTGCCAGACCGTATTTACTAATTGCAAGTTCGTGCCCTTAAAAATCTCCCCAGTTCTCTCGCTCCCTGGTAAGCACCATCCCACTCTGTTTTTGAAATTCTGCACGGAAGTGTCACCATGTGGTATTTGTCTTTTTCTGACTTACTTCATTTAATATAATGCCTTCAAAGTCCATCCATGTTGTTACAAATTTCATTCTTTCTTATGGCATAATAACTAACCATTAAAACTTTTTGTTCTGTTTTTTCTTTCTCTTTCATCTTTAATTTTAATTCCAGTACAGTTAACACACAGTGTTCAGTTAGTGTCCGGTGTACAACAGTGTTTCAACAATTCTATATACTACTCAGTACGCACTAAGAGAAGTTTACTTTAATCCCCTTCACCAATTTGGTCCATCCTCCCACTAACCTGCTCTCTGGTAAACCTTAGTTTGTTCTCCGTAGTTAAAAATCTGTTTTTTGGTTTGTTTCCTTTTTCCTTAGTTTCGTTTCTTACATGTCACATATGATTGAGATAATAATGGTATTTGACTTTCTCTGATTTTCTTCCACTTAGCATCACACTCTCTCTGTATCCATATGTGTTGTTGCAAAAGACAGGATTTCAATCTTTTTTTATGGCTGAGCAATAGTCTGTTATATCTAGTGAATTTTTTATTAATGCATCTGTCATTGGAGACTTGGGCTGTTTCTATGACTCGGCTATTGTAAATAGTGCTGCAACAAATATGGGGATGCATATATATTTTTGAATTATTTACTTTGGGTAAATAGCCAAGAGAGGAGGTACTAAATCATATGGTGATTCCAATTTTGATTATTTGAGGGAGCTTCATACTACTATTCAAAGTGGCTGCACAGTTTGCATTCCTACCAACAAAGCATAAGGTTTCCTTTTTCTCCACATTTTCACCAACATGCATTTAAAAAATTTTTTTAGCCATTATGACAGATGTGCATTTGTATCTCATAGTTTTTAAAAATTTAACTTAAAATTTTTATATCCAATTAGCATATAGTGCAATAATGATTTCAGGAGTAGAATTTAGTGATTCATCCCCTGCATATAACACCCAGTGCTCATCCCAGCAAATGTCTTTCCTAATGCCCCTTGCCCATTTAGCCCATCCCCCCACCCAAACTCCTCCAGCAACTCTGTTTGCTCTCTGTATTTAAGAGTCTTTTATGATGACCCAGCAATAGCACTGCTGGGGATCTACTCAAGGGATACAGAAGTGCTGATGCATAGAGACACATGTACCCCAATGTTCATAGCAGCACTTTCAACAATAGCCAAATTATGGAAATACCCTAAGTGCCCATCACCTGATGAATGGATCAAGAAGATGTGGTATATATACAATGGAGTATTTCATGGTCTAGCATGCTAGACCTAACAGGGGACCATGGGAAGTGGAAAGGGGGGGAAAGACTTAGGGAGAGGGAGGGAGGGAAATCATGAGAGACTCTTGAATACTGAAAACAAACTGGGGGCTGAAGAGGGAGGAGGAAAGGGGAAGGGGGGTGGTGTTCATGGAGGGGGGCACTTGTGGGGAGGAGCACTGGGTATTACATGGAAACCAACTTGGCAAAAAAACATTAAAACAAAACAAAAAAAAAAGAAAAATAAACACTACCTTATGTTCTACACCAAAAGTGCTGAGAATTCCATGATACGATCTTCTGAGCACAACTAAAAAAATAAAATAAGCCACAGTGCAACAGTGAAAGAAATTGAAGAAGATACAAAGAAATGGAAAAACATTCCATGCTCATTGATCAGAAGAGTAATCATTGTTAAAATGTCATTATTACCCAAAGCAATCTACACATTCAGTGCAATCCCAAACAAAATTGCACCAGCATTCTTCTCAAAGCTAGAACAAATTATCCTAAAATTCATATGGAACCACAAAAGACCCCGAATAGCCAAAGTAATATTGAAGAAGAAAACCAAAATGGGAGGCATCACAATCCCAGACTTTAGCCTCTACTACAAAGGGGTCATCATCAAGACAGTATGGCATTGGCACTAAAAGAGACACATAGACCAATAGAATAGAATAGAATATGGAGCCCAGAACTGGACCCACAAGTGTATGGCCAATTAATCTTTGACAAAGCAGGAAAGGGTATCCAATGAAAAAAGACAGCCTCTTTAGCAGGTGTTGCTGGGAGAACTGGACAGCCACATGCAGAAGAATGAAACTAGACCACTTTCTTACACCATAGACAAAACTAAACTCAAAATGGATAAAGGACCTGAATGTGAGACAGGAAACCATAAAATCCCTAAAGGAGAAAGCAGAAAATAGCCTCCTTGACCTCAATTGCAGCAATTTCCTACTCTACACATCCCCAAAAGGCAAGGGAATCAAGAACTAAAATGAACTATTGGGACCTCATCAAGATAAAAACTTCTGCACTGCAAAGGAAACCATCAAAAAAACTAACAGGCAACCGACAGAATGGGAAAAGATAATGGCAAATGGCATATTGGATAAAGGGCCATTATCCAAAATCTACAAGGAACTCTTCAAACTCCATACCCAAAAAATGAATAATCCAGTGAAGAAATGGGCAGAAGACTTCAATAGATGCTTCTCCAAAGAGGCACATGAAATGATGCTCGATGTCACTCATCATCAGGGAAATACAAATCAAAACCACATTGAGATACCACCTCACACTGGTCAGAGTTGCTACAATGAACAAATCAAGAGACTGTATATGCTGGTGAGGATGTGGAGAAACGGGCATCCTCCTACACTGTTGGTGGCAATGTAAACTGGTGCAGCCACTCTGGAAAACAGTGTAGAGGTCCCTCAAAGAAATTAATGATAGAACTCCCCTTTCACCCAGCAATAGCACTGCTGGGGATTTACCCAAGGGATACAGAAGTGCTGATGCATAGGAGCACATGTACCCCAATGTTCATAGCAGCACTGTCAACAATAGCCAAATCATGGAAAGAGCCTAAATGTCCATCACCTGATGAATGGATCAAGAAGATGTGGTTTATATATACAATGGAGTATTACATGGCAATGAGAAAGAATGAAATATGGTCATTTGTAGCAAAGTGGATGGACCTCGAGGGTGTCATGCTGAGTGAAATAAGTCAGGCAGAGAAGGACAGATATCATATATTTTTACTCATAGGTCTAATAGGAGAAACGTAACAGAGGACCATGGGGAAAGGAAAGAGGAAAAGAGGGTAAAAGAGTTAGGGAGAGGTTGGGAGGCAAATCATGAGAGACTCTTGAATACTGAAAACAAACTGAGGGCTGAAGGGGGAGGGGGAAAGGGGAAGGAGGGTGGTGGACATGAAGGAGGGCACTTGTGGGAAAGAGCACTGGGTGTTATATGGAAACCAACTTGACAATAAACTATAAAAATTAAAAAAATTTTAAAAAGTCTCTTATGATTTCCCCCTTCCTTGTTTTTATATTATTTTTGCTTTCCTTCCCTTATGTTCATCCGTTTTGTATCTTAAATCCCACATATGAATGAAGTCAATATTTGTCTTTCTCTGACTAATTTCACTTAACATAATACACTCTAGTTTCATCCATGTTATTGCGAATGGCAAGATTTCATTCTTTTTGATTGCCGAGTACTATTCCATTATATATATCTGTATATATATGTGTATATATATATATATATACACACACATATATATATACATACATATACACACACACACATACATACATACACCCACATCTTCTTTATCCATTCATCTGTCAATGGACATTTGGGCTCTTCCCATACTTTGGCTATTGTCAGTAGAGTCCCTCCGAAATGCCATACTTTGGATGAATACCTAGTAGTACAATTGCTGCATTGTAGGGTATTTTTAATTTTTTGAGGAACCTCTATACTGTTCTCCAGACTGGCTGCCCCAGTTTGCATTCCCACCAGAAGTGTAAAATGGTTTCTCTTTCTCTGCATCCTTGCCAAAAGCTATGGTTGCCGGACTTGTTAATGTTAGCCATTCTGACGGGTGTGAAGTGGTATCGCACTGTGGTTTTGATTTTGTATTTCCCTGATGATGAGTGATGTTGAGCGTTTCTTCATGTGTCTGTTAGTCATCTGGATGTCTTCGTTGGAAAAGTGTCTTTTTATGTCTTTTGCCCATTTCTTCATTGGGTTATTTGTTTTTTGTGTCTTGAATCTGACAAGTTCTTTATAGATTTTGGATAGGAACCCTTTATCTGATATGTCATTTACAAATATTCTCTCTAATTCTGTTGGTTGCCTTTCAGTTTTGCTGATTGTTTCCTTCACCATGCAAAAGCTTTTAATCAGAAGCAATAGTTCACTTTTGCTTTTGTGTCCTTTGCCTCCAAAGACATGGTAAGAACTTGCTGCAGCTAAGGGCAAAGAGGTTCTTCCCTGCTTTCTCCTTGAGGATTTTGATGGCTTCCTGTGTTATGTTTAGGTCTTTGATCCATTTTGAGTTTATTTTTGTGTCTGGGGTAAGATAGCTTTGTCAAAGATTAGTTGACTGTATGTTTGTGGGTCCGTTTCTGGGTTCTCTATTCTGTTCCATTGACCTCTGTGTCGCTTTTGGTGCCAGTACCATACTGTATTGATAATTACAGCTTTGTAGTACATCTTGAAGTCCAGAATTGTGATGCCTCCAGCTCTGGTTTTCTTTTCCAGGATTGTTATGGCTATTCAGGGTCTTTTCTGGTTTCATACAAATTTTAGGATTGTTTGTTCTAGTTCTGTGAAGAATGCTGGTGTTACTTTGATAAGGTTATTATAGTTTTGATTTGCATTTCTCTGATGATGATTGAGCATCTTTTCATGTGTCTGTTGGCTCTCTGTATGTCTCTTTTGGGGAAATGTCTGTTCATGTCTGCTCTCCAGTTCTTAATTGGATTATTTGGGGTTTTTTTTGATATTGAGTTATATAAGTTCTTTACATATTTTGGATATTAACCCTTTACATTTCCACCAGTGACCTGCTACAGTTGCTTTTCTCCACACCCTCGCCAACACTTATTATCTCTTTTTGAAAAAAGTCGCCCAAAGATGTAAATTGGTACCTCATTGTGGCTTAATTTGCATTTTGCTGATAACTAGTGATGTTGAGCATTTGAACTTTGTTTTCTCCCTGACTTTGACACTGGAGCTTGCAAAACTAAATTTGGCTCACGTAAGTTTTTGTATGAATTTAGAATGGTTCATATACTTTCAAATGGTTTAAACAACAGCAACAAAAGAAAAACAAAAGAATATTTTGTGACACCTGAAATTATATAAAGTTCATATTTTAGTGTCTATAAGCAAAGTTATTGGAATACAGTCACATCTATTCTTTTCATAGTGCTGGAGGTTGTTTTCACACTGTGACTGCAGAACCACAGAGTTGCAACAGAGCCTGGTCCTCAAAGCCTAAGATATTTACCGTTTGGTCCTTTACAGAAGATATTGGCCCACCTCTGATCTTGACCTTCTCTTTCTTGTGTCTCTGTCATGTCTGTCTTGATCAATTTTGATTATACTCACAGAAATGTCTTTTCAGTGTGGGACCCTGGGCTACAATAACACTCTAGGTGTAGAGGTAGGTCAGTTCTGAGATTTCACAGAGTACCATGTTATTGAATTGGGCAAAATCCAGGGACTATTCTCAAATTGGCCCCATTTTCCTTTCTAGTAATAACATAAGTATTTGTTATTACTAGACTCTACTATTCTTAGGTCTCTACTGCTACCCCATAACCTCAATCTTCCTCCTTTGTAGATATTGGCACTACACAGATCTTATGGTGGTAGTGATTTATCTCCACATGCTAGTATTTTGGAGCTCATCAGAATATCGTGGTTTCATTTTGCTATCCAGGATATCTATTTGTATGTGGAGATTCAGAAAGATTTAAACACTTTGCTAAGTTCTATTTGGTTCTTTTTCAACTTACCTTATCATTTTTGGGACTTTTTTTTGGCATCTTTCCTTTGTTTTTATGTCTTATTTCTTTTATCATGTTGAACATTAAAGTTTTTTAAGCATGTTTTATTATTTAATGTTTATTTATTTTTGAGAGAGAGAAGAGAGAGTCAGAGCATGAGTGGGGGATGGGCAGAGACACAGGGAGACACAGAATCCGAAGCAGGCTCCAAGCTCTGAGCTGTCAGCACAGAACCCGACTTGGGAGCTCAGGCCCACGAGCCATGAGATTATGACCTGAGCTGAAGTCAGATGCTCAATCCACTGAGCCACCCAGGCACCCCTTTTAAGATGGTTTT
>NC_043700.1:5920640-5946215 GCF_006229205.1 Suricata suricatta | reverse complement strand
GGCCGTGAGATAGTGACCTGAGCCTAAGGCAGACATTTAACTGACTGAGCCACCCAAGTGCCTTCTGACTTTATAGTTTTAAATTAAGTGAAAGATGAAGTAAAATTGAGAACAGAGAACATAAAACTTCAGTTACAACCACAGATCCCTTTAAAATACATACATTTCCACCATGGGATATGATTGATAGTAATTGCTAAACACGATAATTTAAGTACAAAAGGTTTTTTCCCTTTTTTTTTTTTTCTGTTCCAATTATTTGGAGTGGCCTGCATGCTTTGCATTCCTTAGTCTTTGCTGGAAATTTCCATTGATCGACTGTTGGTGACATGTTTTTGGGTAGACGATGATTCCCTGAACAATGCAAACAGGGCCTCGCTTTGCTGCCACACTTGTAAGAAGTGCCCTGTCATGTCGTCTGGCCTTCATGATGTGTTCTGAGCTCTCTGGACAGGTATTATTGTGAGTGTTGAAGAAGATTCTTCACTGAACCAAACTTAAGTCAGGCTACTGAATCTTCTTTTAGGCACATCTGTGGACCTCCTTGTAAAATCCAGTTTTAGCAAGAACGCTGCTAAGTCCGTTTAATCAGAACCTCCACTATTGATATCTGGCCACCCTTTACATCTGATGGTGTTTTTCATCCCTCCCATCCCTCTGGTGAGGTCCCATCACCTGGCCTGCAAACATCCCCTTGGGTCAGTTTAGTTGGAAACTCTCTTATCCCATCCACCGGACCCACCCTGCTCCGTGGCTATAAACTCCCATTTTCCCGTGCTGCGTTTGGAGTTGAGCCTCCTCTCTCCAACCCACTGCAAGACCCCATTTTACGGTGCTTCCCACAACTATTGTCATGCCCCCCTGGAGTAAAGCCTGCCTTACATACTTTAACAGGAGTCAGACATGTGCGTTTTTATATCTCTGACAATATCGCCAGTTGAAGAAACTACAGCTCTGAGAAGACAAATGATTTGTCCAAGGCCCTGGGGCTGGATACCACTGAGATGGGGGACTGGGAAGTCTGTTGCAGATTTCATAGGAAAAAGGGGACAGGCAGTGTGGTAGGCAGAAGAATGGCCCCTGACTTGCGACTATGTTGGTGAGGGGAAACCGAGGTTGCAGATATAAGAATGATAATCAGCTGATATTAAAATGAAAAGGTTATCTTGGTTCCTCTGGGTGAGCTCAAGGTAATCAAAGTCACCACCAGGTCCCAAACTAAGGAAGAGGAGGGCAGAACAGTAAGTGCTATGGTGAAGCACTGTGATACCAGCCCCATTGTGGTGCTGGCTTTGCAGATGGAGGAAGTGTCCACCCGCCAAGGAAGGCAGGTGCCTCTAGACACTAGAAAAGGCAAGACCAGAAAGTCTGTCCTGGAGCCTCCATTAAAAAATGGCAGCCCTGCCCATACCTTAATTTGAAGCCTGTGAAACTCATATCTGACCTCCAAAAAGGATGGGAAAAATAAGGAGGTAGAAGAGAAGACAAAAGAGTTGAGTTGAATAGAGAAAGATGAAGGACAAAGAGATGTGAAGGTTAAGAGAATGATGACGTTGTAGGGAAGGCAACAGACAGAAGAGCTTAATGGGGTCTTCAAGTTTACTTTGCAAAGAGCTTTATGATCTGAGCAAAGGGAGTTCTGAGGAGGTGTTAATACTTCCACTTTAGAGATGAGGAAGGTCAGGCTTTGAGTGTTTGACTCAACCAAAGTGACTTGGATGGACATGTAGGCAGAGAAATTTGGGAGGTAGCCAGGATTCGACATCCAAACTACCAATATACATAAAGCTTTGAGTGCAATTGGCTTTAAAAAGATAGGTTCCTGATTTTTTCTTTTCAAAACTATTAGTTATATTAGTAAACATTGTAGCACTAACCAAATTTAAATTAAAAAATTAATTCTGGTCCAGCTAACCCATGCAGATTATGTCTTTATGTTACCTCCTGATATTTTCATGATACATACACAACTTTGCATGGTTCTGATTATAGTATAATTTTTTTAATTTATATCATAAACACTTCATATATTGTGTCAGTCTTCATGATTAAAACTTGTAATGGCTGTTTGACATTTCATCAAACTGATGTATAATAACAGTAAATTTCCATATTGTTGGACCTTGGTTCAGTTTCTTCTTGATCTAAATAATGGTGCAATGAACATATTTTTCCTTTTTTTTAAATTTATTTTCGAGAGAGAGACAGAATGAGCAAGGAGGGTCAGAGAAAGAGGGAGACATAGAATCCTAATACAGATTCGAGGCTCTGAGCTAGCTGTCAGCACCGAGCCTGATGTAAGGCTCGAACCCACAAACTGTGAGATCATGACCTGAGCCAAAGTTGGATGCTTAACCAACTGAGCCACCCAGGCGCCCCCATATTTTCCTTTTTAAAAAATTTTTATGTAAATTCCAATTAGTTAACATACAATGTAATACTTGTTTCAGGTGCAACATAATGATTCAGCAGTTCTGTACATCACTTAGTGTTCATCATGGTAAGTGTACTCTTCAGTCTCTTACACCAATTTCATCCATCCCCCCCACCCCAACCTTCCCTCTCGTAACCATCAATTTGTTGTCTATAGTGAAGAGTCTGTTTCTTGGTTTGTCTTTCTCTCTTTTTTTTCCCCTATGCTCATTTGTTTTGTTTCATAAATTCCACATAGGTATGAAATCATATGATATCTGTCTTTCTCTGATTTATTTTGCTTAGCCTAATACTCTCTAGCTCTATCCATGTCATTGCAAATGGCAAGATTTCATTCTTTTTATGGCTGAATAATATTCCATGCTATATATTATATCTAGCACATCTTCTTTATCCATTAATCAGTCGATGGACAGGGGCTGGTTCCATGTTCTGGCTATTGTAGATAGTGCTGCTATAAACACTGGGGTGCTTGTATCCCTTCAAATTAGTATTTTCACATTCTTTGGGTAAATACCTAGTAGTGCAATTGCTGGATCGTAGGGTAGTATCCAAAATATAGAAAGGACTTACGAAATTCAACATCCCTGAAACAATCCAGTTAAAAATGACCAGGAGACATGAATAGACATTTTTCCAAAGAAGACATACAGATAGCTAACAGACTCATGAAAAGATGCTCAATATCACTCTTCATCAGGGAAATACAAATAAAAATTACAATGGTATATGGCCTCACACCTGTCGGAATGGCTAAGATCAACAACACATGAAACAACATGCTGGGGAGGGTGTAGAGAAAGGGGGATCCTCATGTGCTGTTGGTGGGCAAGCAAACACGTGCAGCCACTCTGGAAAACAATGTGAGGGGTCCTCAAAAAGTTAAAAATAGAATAACCCTATAATAATTTTCCATTTTTTAAAGAATATTTAAGATTAATTACTGGGAGGCATCTGGAGGGCTCTGTCAGTTGGGCGTCCAACTTAGGTTCAGGTCATGATCTCAGTTTGTGAGTTCAAGCCTTGTGTCGGGCTCTGTGCTGACAGCTCACAATCTGGTGCCTGCTTTGGATTCTGTGTCTCCCTCTCTCTCTGCCCCTCCCTGGCTCAGACACACACACACACACACACACACACACACACACACACACACCCCTCTGTGCATGTTTTTATATTGATTTGCTGAGTTAAATAATTTGTCTTTATTTGTATTTCAGAAAGAATATCAAGGGGGTATTAAAGAAAAGTACAAATTCACCAAAATCAATAGTTAGCCTTAGAAATGACAGAGGAAAAGAGGGGATACCAATGACTTGCTTTATCTCAGTTTAATAAACTAACGAGAATGCCTGTGAGTGAAACCACTCAGAAGGACAATGGAAGAACTGGAAGGCCACGCTGTCTGAACTCTTGACCACAAACACTTCAAATCTCAAAACTGCTTGGGGACAATATTTAGAAACAGTGACTGGCTCCAAGGATAGCTTCACAGTAAAAATAATTCTGTGGTTTATAACCATGTAGAATTGTTCTTAGGTTGTCTAGAAATACTGAGATGCTTATCATTTGTTTGTTTTTAATTTTTTTAAGTTTCTTTATTTTTGAGAAAGAGAGCAGGGAGGTGTGGGGGGAGGGGGTGAAGAGCCGAAGATCTGAGGCAGGTTCCGTGCTGTTAACAGAGAGCCTGAAGAGGGGCTCAAACCCATAAACTGTGAGATCATGACCTGAGCTGATGTCAGATGCTCAACTGACTGAGCCACCCAGGCGCCCTGGTTTATTTTTTTAGATAAGACAACTTTTTATTATAAGTAGTTACAGTAGTTTAAGTTGAAGCCATATTGATTCAATATTTTTATACATTATGAAATGATCACGTCAGTAGGTCTAGTTACCGTCTATCCCCACACAATGCTATTACATTATTAACTATATTCCCTTTGCTGTACATTACATTCATCATTACTTATTTTGTAGCTAGAAGTTTGAACCTCTTATTCACCTTCACCTGTTTCGCCTGCCGGCCCAATTCTCCTCTCCTCTGCCAATCACCAGTTTGTTTCAGTATCTATGAGTATGTTTCTGTGTTGTTGTTTTTTTGTAGATTCTACATATGTCAAACAATATGGCATTTGTCTTTCTCTTACTTACTTCACTTTGCATAATAGGTCTGTGTTCTTATAAATGTCAAGAGCTCATCATTTTTAATTGCTGAGTAATATTCCTGTGTGTGTGTGTGTGTGTGTGTGTGTGTGTGTGTGTGTGTGTGTAAGAAGCACATCTTCTTATCCATTCATCTATCATTGGACATACACATTTAGGTCTTAAATCCATATTGAGTTTATTCTTGTATGTGATATAAGAAAGTGGTCTAGTTCCATCCTTTTGCATGTATTTTTCCAATTTTCTCAGCACCATTTATTGAAGGGACAGTCTTTTCCCCATTGTATGTTCCCCTTTCCTTTATCATAAGTTAACAGACCACTAAGTATGGGGTTGCTTTTTATGCTGTCCATTCTGTTTGATTGATCTATGTATTTGCACCATCATCATGCTGGTTTGATTGCTATAGCTTTTCTACTATAGTTTGAAGTCAGGGAGAGGGATACCTCCAACTTTGTTCTTTACCTAGACAGGTTTGGCTATTCAGGGTCTTTTGTGGTTCCATATGCATTTCGTGATTATTCTAGTTCTGTAAAATATGTCTTTGTTATTTTGGTAGAGATTGCATTGAATCTGTAGATTGCTTTGAGTAGTATGGGCATTATAATTATATCCATTATATTCATCCAGTCCATGAATGTGGAATATATCACCACTTATTTGTGTCTTTTTCAATTTCTTTAATTAATGTCTTAGAGTTGTCAACATACAGGTCTTCTACCTACTTGGGTAAAATTATTCCTATGTATTTTATTCTTTTTGATGCAGTTGTAAATAGGGTGGTTCTCTTATTTCTCCTTTTGATAGCCATTAGTGTCTAGAAACCAAAGATTTCTGTGTATTAATTTTGAATCCTACAATTTTGCTAAAATTTTTCTAAAAGTTTTTTGGTGGAGTCTTTAGGGTTTCTATATATAGTATCCTGTCAGCTGTAAATAGTGACAGTTTTACTTTGTAAGTGGATGCATTTTATTTCTTGCCTCATTGCTGGGACTATGACTCCCAATATGTTGACTATGGTGAGACATCCTTGTTTTGTTCCTGATCTTACAGGAAAAGCTTTCAGCTTTTGACTACTGAGTGTAATGGTGGTGATGGGCTTGTCATTGTAGGGCTTTTGCTATGTTGAGGTATAACCCCTCTATACTCTGTTGAGAGTTTATCATAAATAGATGGTGAATTTTTTCAAATACATTTTCTGCATCCATTGAGATGATTGTATGATTTTTATCCTTTTTATTAATGTGGTATATCATGTTGACTGATTGGCAGATGTTAAATCACCTTTGCATCCCTGGAATAAATCCCACTTGGTCATGATATATTATATTTTTATTATTCTTAAAAACAGGCTATTCATATTTCATTGAGTATCTTGCATCTACATTCATCAGGTATATTGATTGGTCTGTAGTTTTTTCTTTATGTAGTGTCTTTGGTTTTGGTATCAGGATAGTGCTGACCTTTTAATGAGTTTGGAAATGTCCTTATCTTTTTAATTATTTGGAATAATTTGAGGAGGGTAGGTATGAACTCTTCTTGAAATGTTTGGCAGAATTCACCTGTCAAGCTGTCTGGTCCTGGATTTTCTCGTAAAGAATTTTTTGATTACTGATTCAATTTTATTACTAGTAAAAAAATGAGATTATATTTATAGAATTTTTTCTATTTTTTCTAGGTTGTCTAATTTGCTGGCATATAATGTTTATATTATTTTCTTTTGATCCATTGTATTTCTATGGTATAGATTGTAAATTCTAATTTTATTTATTTCCTTGGTGAGTCTGGCTAAAGGTTTGTTGATTTTGTTTATCTTTACAAAGAACAAGCTCTTATCTTTTAAAAATCTTTACTTATTTAATATTTATTTCATGCATTTCTGCTCTGATCTTTATTATTTTCTTTTTTCTACTAACTTAAGGATTTAGTCTTTTTTTTTAAATTTCCTTTATGGTAAAGTTAGATTTTTTTTTTAGTTTTTTTTTTTTTCTTGTTTCAAAAAGTACCCTGCACTCCTATGAAATTCCTTCTTAGAACTGTTTTTACTGCATCCCAATGACTCTGGCACATTGTGTTTCCATTTTCTTTTGTCTCAAGGTAGCTTTTTATTTCCTTTTTGGTTTTTTTGTGTGCACATTGGCTGTTAAGTAACATGTTAAATCTCCATATTTCTTTTCCAACTTTCTTCTTGTAATAAATTTCTGTTTTCAAAGCATTGTAGTCAGAAAAGATACATGATTTGATTTCAGTTGTCTTAACTTTATTGAGACTTGTTTTGTGGCCTAACACGTGATCTATCCTGGAGAATATTTCATGTGCACTTGATAAAAATATTTATTCTGCAGTCCTTGAATGGAATGTTCTGTCTAAAGTTCATCTGGTCTAATGTGTGTGTGTTTTGATTACAAACTGAATTTTTCTTCAGCTGGGACTTCAAGGGGTTGGATGGCCAGGAGGCGGGGCAGGGCACTGTGCCCAGTAACTCAGCCTGTGTCCACTGGTCCCACGGCCAAGGGCGGGTGCAGGTCCTTGGGGGCACACACACACAAAACTTTGGGGCCCCCGGAGTGCCCTTGAGCAGGGCACTAGGTTGGCTTTTTCGACGTGGTCCTGAGGCTCAGCTGCTCCAGGAAGTGCCATTTTGAAGCCACCACCTAAGCCAGTCAAACCAGAGCATGTTAAAGTGTTCAAAGCTCTATACATTAGAACCCTAAACTGCAGATGAATTGTACTTTCGGGAAGGTGATATTACCTACCTTACTGACATGATGCCAGTTGGTGGAAAGGCACCTCCACAGGCAGGACGAGACCAATCCCAAGCAAGTATGTGGCTGAGCTCACAGAATACATTGATAGCCCATTGCATGAAGCTGCAAAAAGAGGCATCTTGGGCTATTTAAGAGAGCATTTGGAAAACGGGGTCGGTGTCAATGGCTTAGACAAAGCTGGCAGTGTTGCCTATGCTGGGTATAACTCAGAGGGCACAAAGATACAGGGGGTGCTGTTTATTCAACCAAACATTGGGCTGAACCAACAGAACAAGTTGGGAGACCACGCTCTGCAGGCTGCTACCTGGAGGGTTTTGTAGATATTGTCCAGTTGCTTCTGGAAAAAGTACAAGAACAGACTTAAGAAACAATGGGAAAAAACACGTCCGGGACGTGACTACTCATGCTGTCTGTGCATCTCTCCTGAAAATGAAACCAGGAGCAGATGCTGCTCAAACATTAAGCAACGCCGAGGAGAATCTTGACAATGAAGACTCAGATTAGTTCCCTTCTGGAGATTTGAGATCTAAAACTTCTGTTGTTGCTTTTGCCATTCTGAAGCCCTTATCTTTGCCAGAAGAGTGTTGATAACTGTCTTTTATTTAAGTCTATATGCACATGGAAGGAGTGCACTGAGTTTGAGTACAATGTGTAAAAGTGTACGCTCTTACCATCAGTTTGCCAATACGTGACTGGATACTTTGCAATAAAATACATTTTTGTTCATCAGAGTAGAACAAGAGGAGATTATTTCTATTTAACAAGTTAAAGGAATCTTAAGAACTTTTTTCTTAAAATCAGAATGGACATTTTTTATTATTATTTTTTTTTTTAGTTCAAATTCTTTACCTTAAGGATTGAAATATTTGGATTGGATTTTTCAAGGGGGAAATGCTTGTTATAATAATGAACCAAAAAAGCTTCATAGAAAATCATCAGCTATTCTGACAAAATAAACACTATAAGAGACTGTTAAAAAAATGGACTTTTTTCACATTGGGAGATTTTATTAACTTAGATTGACATTGTGAATTTTATCTGCCAAGTCCTTAGTGAATATATCATTATTTCCTATAGACCTCCAGGTTCTTATCAATAACGTAGGATTATGAAGTTACAGTTATCAGTGTTTTGTCATGATTAAAACAACGTTAAAATAACAAGTTACTTCACTGAAATACTTCAAAGAATATTCTGGGGAGTGTTTGAAAGCTCAGTTTCTAAATACTAATTGATATATTTAGATAGGTATTTGGTATTGAAAATAAGCACTTACATAAAACATTGCTAATACATTGCTCTACTAATGAGGCTCGGTCTTAACTCATATATTTCTAACACTAAATGATAAAGCTTTATCTTCATATTTATTTTATTCATAGAACTCTTACCAATGAAGAATGTTGTATCCAACAATAAATCAGCATATTGTGAGTGACATTCTGTAGAAGTGAAAAAGAAGCCTGCAGTGGAAGAAACTAGAAAACTGTATTACATATCCTTTATACAAACCCACCCTGAAGAGTAGAATTAAATGCAGACCAAATGCTTTTAAAAACTTTTGTGCCTTGCTGGCAATTGCAGTATCCACACACTAAAAATATAATTAAAAAAATAATAATACAAAACAGTGTCTTAAATGACTGTAACTCATTTAAACCCTTCAGCCATCCATTAGGTTGTCAGATTATATTGGCAACTGAATTTTCACATCCACTTGGGCTCGCTAGGTTAAGGCCCCTATTTCAGAGAGCTTTACAACCATTTTTAGCAGCTCCATTGAAGTCATCACAAGCAAGAATTTTAAGTCCCCTGTCTGTTACTGACGCCTGAGCATCATCAACTCTTCCACATTGTTACCTTAGCACAACAGGTATTTTAATTTTGAAGTTGTGTACTATGATAACTATACAGTGTGCAATAACATCACGCCGTGTGACTCCTCCAAAAATATTGACCGGAATAGCCAGGGCTTGTTTATCTGAAGTGATAGGTTTAAATGGTTCTGTTACTCGATGGACTGCGGCATCACCACCAACATCCAGAAGGTTTTTTCGAGGCCTCCATGATGTTTTGTTCCAGCCCTTGTGGCCGTAGTCAATCCGGCACCATTTACTAGACAGCCTATGTTTTCATCTAGGCCATTATAGTTGAGATCTGCCTTAGTGAATCTCTGTCCCTTTCATTTTCCTGGGTCTCATCCAGTAAGTCAAAGATTTTTGTCTGGAGATAAGCTGAATTAGAATCAAAACTGATCTTTGCATCCATGCACAGCACACCTCCATGTGAATCCTCTACCATTGGATTTATTTCTTCCATGGTTGCATCGTATTTCAGGAAAGGGTTTTAAAGCTTGATCCTGTTTTCTGCCATCTACAATATTAGGTAGAAATCGCATCTTCTGTTCAGACCAGTCAGCCTAGTCTCAGCAGCAACAGTGTCAATGTTGATGCCACCTTGAGAACATCCTATTAATTAAGGACCTTGGAATGACCTTTCCATTGTTATGGCAAAGTAGTATTCTTTCCTAGCATATCTTCGATCACAAACCAAACACTTGATTGCATATTCTCCCCCTTTTTGCCGTTTGCTTGGTAAACAACTCCTCCCCAATCCTTTCTGAAGAAACAAGCTTTGCTTCTGTGGAGAGAAAACTGTCTCCACTCCCCCTTTGAAGGCACTCTCAAATGCTTCTCTTCTTCTACCACCAGCTAAAACCTGTGGCTTTATCATAAAATCTTTTGAATCTAATTTTTTTGGCAATTTCATAAGCTCTACCTGGTGATTTTGCCCCATGTCCTTTGGGAATAGAGACACCAGCCTCTTGTATCCCTACTTATGTGTTCATACAGGGAGAGATTCCTTTGTTGCTGCTGCTGTATTTGGAACCCATGGTTGGTAAACAATCAGAACTTCTCAGAAGCTGGGCAGCAGCCTATGACACCAACCGGGACCTAGAAATTGAATTTTTTAAATGAAGTTTTTTATCTTAATTCAAGTATAGCTAACCTAAGGTGTTATATTAGTTTTAGGCCTACAATATAGTGATTCAACAATTCTATGCATTACTTAGTGCTCATTATGAGAAGTGTACTCTTTAATATCATTAACCTACTTCCCCCATTCCCTCCTCCCCTCTGGTAACCATCAGTTTGTTCTTGATCGTTAAGAGTTGATTTCTTGGTTTATCTCATTCTCTCTCTCTTTTCTTTTTTCCTTTGCTCATTTGTTTGGTTTCTTAAATTCCACATAGGAGTGAAATCACATGGTAGTTGTCTTTCTCTGACTTATTTCACTTAGCATTAAACTCTAACTCTACCCATGTTTTTGCAAATGACAAGATTTCCATCTTTTTTACGCCTGAATAATATTCTATTGTACATATGTACCACATCTTTTTTATCCATTTATTTATCAATGGCTGCTTCCATAATTTGGGTATTGTAAATAATGCTGCAATGAGCAAGGGTGCATGTATCCCTTTGAGTTAGTGTTTTTGTATTTGGGGGGTAAATACCCAGTAGTGCAATTTCCAGATTGTGTGGTAATTCTATTTTTAATTTTTGAAGGAACCCCCACACTGCTTTCCAGAGTGGCTGAACCAGTTTGCATTTCCACCAACAGTGCACACAGCTTCCTTTTTCTCCACATCCTTGCCAATACTTCTTGTTTCTTGGTCATTCTGACAGGTGTGAGGTGATAAGTCACTATAGTTTTAATTTGTATTCCCCTGATGATGAGTGACATTGAGCATTTTTTCATATGTCTGCTGGCCATCTGTGTGTCTTCTTTGGAGAAATATCCATTCATGTCTTCTGTCCACTTTTTAATTGGATGATTTGTTTTTGTGGTGTTGAGTTGTATAAGTTCTTAATATATTTTGGATATTAACCCTTTATCAGATATGTCATTTGCAAATATGTTCTCTGCTTCAGTAGGTTGTCTTTTAGTTGTGTTCATAGTTTCCTTTGACATGCACAAGTTTTCATTGTGATGTAATCCAACAGTTTATCTTTGTTTTCACTCTCCTTGTGTCAGGAGACATCTAAAAAAATGTTACTGTGACCAGTATCAGAGAAATTACTGCCTGTGCTCTCTTCTAGGGTTTTTATGGTTTCAGATCTCACATGTAGGTCTTTAATCCATTTGAGTTTATTTTTGTTTACATGGTGTGAGAAATGGTCTAGTTCCATTCTTTTGCAGGTTGTGGTCCAGTTTTCCCAACACCATTTGTTAAAGAGACTGTCTTTTTCCCATTGCATAATCTTTCCTCTTTTGTTGAAGATTAATTGACCATATAATCGTGGATTTATTCTGTTCCATGGATCCACATGACTAGTTTTGGCCAGTGATACAGTGTTTTGGTTACTACAGCTACTCTGTATGTCTTCAAATCTGGGATTATGATACATCCAGGGTTTTTTTTTTTTTTTTTTTTTTTTAGTTCTTCAAGATTACTTTGGCTATTTGGGGTCTTTTGTGGTTTCATACACATTTTAGAAGAATTGGTTGTAAGTCTGTGAAAAATGCTCTTGGTATTTTCATAGGGATTGCATTGAATATGTAGATTGCTTTACATAGTATGGACATTGTAACAATATTTGTTCTTCTGATCCATGAGCACAAAATGTCTTTCATTTCTTCATGTTGTCTTCAATTTCTTTTATCAATTTTCAGAGTACAGGTCTTTTGCCTCTTTGATTACGTTTATTCCTAGGTATTTTATTCTTTTTGATGCAATTGTAAATGAGATTGTTTTCCTAATTTTACTTCATGCTACTTCATTATTATTATATACAAATGTAACAGATTTCTTTACATTGATTTTGTATCCTCTGACCTTATTGAATTCATGTATCACTTCTAGTAGTTTTTTGGTAGAGTCTTTAGGGTTTCCTAGCTATTGTTTATGTCAGTATAGTGAAAGTTTTACTTCTTTTTCAGATGCTATAATTTCTTTTTGCTGTTTGATTGCCACGGCTAGGACTTCCAGTACTATGTTGAATAAAAGTCATGAACATGGACATGCTTGTCTTATTTTTGACCTGCGGGAAAGAGCTGAGTTTTTCATCCTAGAGAATGGTGTTAGTTGTGGGTTTTTCATATATGTCCTTTATTATGTTGAGTGTGCTTCCTCTAAACCTACTTTGTTGAGGGTTTTTATCATGAATGAGTATTATACTTTGTCAAGTGCTTTTCTGCATCTATTGAAATGATCATATCCTTTTTCTTGTTGATGTGATGTATTACATTGATTCACTTGCAAATATTGAACCATCCTAGCATCCTAGAAATAAACCCTACTGATTGTGGTAAATGATTTTTTTTACATGTACTTTTGGATATTTGCTACTATTTTGTTGAGGATTTTTGCATCTAGGTTCATCAGAGATACTGGTCTGTGATTCTTTTTTTTTTTTTTTTTTTTTTTTTTTTTTTTTTTTTTTTTTTTTTTTTTTTTTTTTTTTGAGTGTCTTTTTCTGGTTTTGGTATAAGTGTAATGCTGGCCTCACAGAATGAATTTGGAAAGGAAGCTTTTCTTTCTCTTCTATTTTTTATAATAGTTTAAGGAGAATAGTATTAAATCTTCTTTATTTTTTATACTGTTTTAGTGTTTATTTATTTTGAGAGAGAGCAAGAGCAAGTGAGCATGAGCAGGGGAAGGGTAGAGTTAGAGGGAGACACAGAATCCCGACCAGGGTTTGAGCTGTGAGCTGTCCAGCACAGAGCCCTGCGTGGGGCTCAAACTTGTGAAACACAAGATCATGACCTGAGCTGAAATTGGACACCCTATCGACTGAGCCACCCAGGCACCCCTATTAAATCTTTAGATATTTCGTAGAATTCACCTGTGAAGCTGTCTGGTCCTATGTTGGGAGTTTTTTTGATTACTGATTCAATTTTATTTCTGGTAATCAATTTGTTCAAATTTTCTTCCTTATTCAGTTTTGAGGGTTATATGTTTCTAGGAATTTATCCTTTTCTTCTATGTTGCCCAATTTGTTGGCATATTTTTTATAACATTCATGATCTTTGTATTTGTGGTGTCAGTTCTTTTGATTTCTGATTTTCTGTACTCTCTCTTTTTTTCTTTTCTTTTTTGATGAGTCTGGGCTAAAGTTTTAACAATATTTTTGATCTTTCAAAGGACCAGCTCTTGGTGTCCCTGATCTGTTCTATTTTTTGTTTGTTTGTTTTTATTTGATTATTACTGCTCTAATCTTTATTTCCTCTCTCTGTTGTTTTGGGGGTTTGTTTGTTCTTCTTTATCCAGCTCCTATGGCTGTAAGGTTAGGTTGTGTAAGATATTTCTTGTTTATTGATGTAGGCCTGTAGAGAGCACTATAATCTCTCCTCTTAGAGCCACTTTTGCTGCATCTAAAAGATTCTTGAACTTTGTGTTTTCATTTTTGTCTCTGTGTATTTTTGGATTTCCTCTGATTTCTTGATTGACCCATTAATTATTTAGTAACATGTTATTTAACCTCTATGTATCTGTGTTCTTTCTAGGTTTTTTCTTGTGGTTGATTTCTAGTTTCATAGTGTTGAGGTCAGAAAAGATGCATGGTATGACTTTAATCTTTTAAAATTTGTTGTGACTTGTTTTCTGGCAGATTATGTGATCTATCCTGGAAAATGTTCTAGATGTACTTGAAAAGAGTGTGTATTCTCCTTTGGGATAGAATATTTTGAATGTATCTATTAGATCCATCCCATCCAATACATCATTCAAAGCCACTGTCTCTTCTCTTCCTTTTTGGATTATCTATCCATTGACATAAGTGGGGTTTTTAATCCCCTACCATTAGTGTAGTACTCTTGAATACTTCTGTTTTTATCCTGAGCTGCCACATGTATTTGGGTGCTGTTACGACGGGTGTGTAAATATTAATTTCTATATCTTGTTGGATTGTCCTTTTTGTATGATATAGTGACCTTCCCTGTCTCTTGTTACAGTCTTCCTTTTAAAGTCATTTTATCCCATACAAGTGTTACTACCCTTACTTTTAACTTCCATTTTCATGGCAAGTGCTTTCCCATCCATTCACTCTGATTCTGCATTTGTTTTTAGGTCTCAAATGAGTTTCACGTAGGCAGCACTGGCTCTTCCTTTTCTCTACATTTCATCACCCTATGTCTTTTGGTGGCAGCATTTACTACATTTACATTCAAAGCAATTTTTGATAGTTATGTACTTATTTCCACTGTGTTCGAAGGGTGGTTTTTTTTTTTTTTTTGGTAGTTCTTCTCTGTTACTTTCTTCTCTTGCTCTCTTCTTTCATGGTTTGCTGGCTTTCTTTAGTGGTATATTTAGGTTCCTTTATCTTTATTTTTTGCATATCTATTACTGATTTTTTATTTTTGGGTACCATTACATTTCTATATAACGTCTTATGCATATCGCAGTCTATGTTAAGTTGATGGTGGCTTAAGTCTGAACATCTTCTTTACTCCTTTCCCACCATGTTTAGGTATATTACGTCATAATTTATATCCTTTTATTTTGCAAACCCCTTGACTGATTTTTATAGATATGTTTAATTTTTCTTCTTCTGTGCTTCCTATTTTTCTTACTCCTTTTTTGATTTTTCCTTTCCACTCAAAGAGTACTCTTTAACATATATTGGAAGGCTGGTTTAGTGGTCATTAAATTTTAAGCTTTCTTTAAGAAAATATGCTTTTCCTCCTATTCTGAATGATAGCGTGTCACATAAGATACTCTCGGCTGCAAGTTTTTCTCTTTCAGCTCTTTGAATATATCACGCCACTCCCTTCTTGCCTGCCATTTCTGCTGAGAAATCAGCTGATCACCTTATGGAGTTTCCTTTGTATGTAACTGCTTTCTTTTCTCTTGCCTTAAAAAACATTTTCTCTTTATCACTACTTTTTGCCATTTTAATTACTATGTGTCTTAGTGTGCACCTCCTTGGGTTGATTTTGGTGGGGCTTTCTATGCCTCCTAGATATGGACTTCTGTTTCCTTCTCTAGAGTCAGAAAATGTTCAGCTATTCTTAAAATTTCTGCTCCCTTTTCTTATTCTCTTTCTGGGATGCCTATAATATGTGTGTCATTAAACTTGATGGTGTTGCTGAGTTCTCTCTATTTTCATTTTTAAAAATATTCCTCTCTCTCCTATTCAGATTGATTGTTTTCCATTACTCTGTCCTCCAGGTCACTGATCTCTTCTGTAGTCCACTATCTATTCTATGTAGTGTGTTTTCAATTTCAGTTCTTGAGCTCTTCACCATGATTGGTTCATTTTTTATGTTCTTCTCTTTTAACTCAGGGTCCCACTGGGCCCTTCCCTCTTTACTCAAGTTCAAAATTGTTTCAAATTCTCAATCAGGCATTTTACTTCTCTCCATTTTGTTAAACCCTCTTTCTGTGAACGTCTGTCTTTCATTTGGAACATATGTTAGACCAACATATCTGTCTCCTCACTTTGTATAACTCTGTGTCTGTTTCTATGTGTTAGGAAAGTCGCTTATGGCAACTGCTCTTGAAAGTAATAGTCTTATAAAGAAGAGGTACTATGGTGACTTGAAGTGCAGTGACCCCTGTTCATCAGAACCTGGTGATTCAGGGGGTGTTTTACAGGGTTTGCATTCACTCTACCATTGTGGCTGGACCACTTTTGCCTTTAGTCCAGTTATTTGCCATGGTTCTCTTTGAGTTTTGTGATCGGAGTTTTTGGCCTATGTTGTGTAAGTGGGCCAGTCTGGGGCCACTGTGGGTTTGAGTTTAGTCAGACCAGGCATTTGCCAGAGATGCAGTAGCACCAAACTCTAGGGTACTTTCCTTTTGTTGTCCCCAGAGAACCTTTCATTTGTGGTTAGGGCCCATAGTTGGACCAGATATCTGCCCCCTCCCCCAACCCTACTACTGGGGCTGTAGCCAGACTGGTGTTTGTGTCTATCTTCCTCTCTACCTGAGGCAGAAGTCACTTTGGCTTGGCACAGGCCTCTGTTGGGGCTGCTTGCACAGACTTGTGTCACCTCTATGGATGGGCTCCAGCCAACAGCCTATTAGAGGGGTCAGGTCTGCAAGAGAACAGGGATGACGCACATAGTCTTAGCAACCTTGGCGTGGTCTGCTGCGGGAGAGGACCTGGAGCGGAGGCCTGGCTGGAGCAGAGGCTTGACTGGACTGGGCATGTGCACAGGACAACGCAGGGTGGGGCCCGCTGTTAGCAAGTTGGACAACGTTGGCACTGTGCTCCTTTCTGCATGTCTCCTATGTCTCTCCTGGGGGGCAGTGGAGGGAAACGGTGCCACCAGCTCCTTTGTTCCAGGAGGGCCCCCAAAGATCCTGCGCCTCCAGCACATATTATAAGATTAGTAAACAAACCTCCCTGCAGGTGTTTTTCACACTGCTGCCCTTAAGCTGGTATTTCTGAGGGGCTGTTTGTTGTGCTGCCTTTTTAAGGGCAGGGACTTGGTTTCCTATCGCTTCCTGCTGAGCCGATTGATTTTTAAAGTGCCAGGTGTTAGCCCCCATGGACTATAAGAACTTGTGACATTATGCCTCCCTGGTTTTCATGCAAGCTTCTTATATTTGGGGTGCTTGGTATGAGGCTCTGGTCTTTTTATGCCTGTGGCATTTCCCCCTCCATGGACAGTCCCATAGGTCTGTTTGGCTTCCAACCACCTCTGTGCCTTCTTACCTTCTTCAGTGTGACCTCTTTCCTACATTTAGCTGTGAGGCATCTGTTCTGCCAGTCTTCAGGTCGCTTTCTGGGTTATTAACGCTGATGTGGGTGTTTCTAGTTGTATCGTGGGGTGGGCTGTGCTCAGAGACCTCCTGCTCCTCCATCTTCCCTGGAAGTCTCCCAGATTAGGGAAGTTGTCACCCATTAGTATTTCATCTATTTTTTCTGGTCCTTCTCTCTCTCTCTTTCTGGGACTCCTATGTGAATATTATTCCACTTAATATCATCTCTGAGGTCCCTTCAGGTGTCCTCACTTTTTCAATTCTTTTTTATTCTGCCACTCTGTGTAGATACTTTCCATTGCTTTGTCTTCTAGCTCACTGATTCACACTTCTATTTTATGTGTTCTGCTATTGAACTGCTCTACGTTTGTCAATTCAGTCATAATTTCTATTTCATTCTTCTTACATTTCTTGTCTCTTTGTTGAGGTTCTTCCTGGGTTTATTCATTTTTCTCTTGAGTTTGGTGAACATCTTTAAGACCATTACTTTGAACTCTTTAGTTAAGAAGTTGCTGGTTTCATTTTTGTTAAGATCTTTTTCTGGGATTTGCCTTATTATTTGAATCAGAACATAGTCCTGTCTCCTCATTTTGCCTGTCTCTATGGGTTTGTCTATATGTATTGGAAGAAATGGCTACTCCCATCAGTCTTGAAGGAGATACCTTATGTAGGAGCTGTTCTGGGTGACTCAGAAATGCAGTCTTCCCTGTCACAAGAGCCGGGCACTCTCTGGGCATCCAGGAAGTGGGCTTGTGTGCCTGCTGGCTGTGGTCAGGCCATGACTGCTTCTGGAGAATTCAGGGCTCATGCCACTTGGTTAGCCCAATTTTTGTCCATCCATTGTGCATGTAGGGTATGGTTTGGGGCACTTACCAAACCCTGTTGTGGCTTGGGTACTGCATGCTGTGGATGGGGAATGGGGAGAGCAGAGGTTGCTTTCTAGCACTAGCAGGCTAGAGAGAGGACATCAGTAATGATTTCTGTCAGCTCCATCACTGGCCCTTGAGCACAAGATTGCAAAAATGACATCACCAGTGCTTCTGTCCCTGGGCAAAGTGCCTGCAGATTCTTGCATCTCCTGCGGCCATGTGAAAATTGGTAGGTTTTCCTCAGTTATGGTCTAAGTTTATGTGTTGCTTTTGTACTAAGTTTCAGGGCAAATGCATGTGCACATGAGCCTTTTAAGAGCAGGATCTGCATTCCCTATAATTACATGATTGTCCTGGTCTTAATCCCTGTTGATTTCCAAAATCAGATATGCTGGGGGCTTGTATTTTTGGGGCTGGCCACCAGAATGGGGGTGCTTGCTGTGGGGCATAATCCCTTGAGATAGTGATCTATCTGTGGGGCATTCCTCTGTGATTATGGAGACACGAGGACTGGGGTGGGGGTCTAGTGTAAGGCTATATCTTTGATTCTCCTACCCTCCTTGACTAGTTGCTTTGTCTTTAGTTATGGAAACATTGTTCACCCAGTTCTCAGATCCCTTTTAGGGGAAAATATATCCATGTGTATCTGTAAGTTTTTGTGCCTCTGAAAGGAGTTCAGAGTTTTTTCATCCACCGTCTTGAATCACTCCTGAGATGCTTGTCTTTTTTGCCCTTTTCTCCTGGTGAAAATGTATTCATGTCCTTATTTTACCAGGAGTTCAGGGAAGGATAGCAATTAAATGACCTTCCCTCTTGTTTTTACCATGTTGCTATTATTTTTATTGAGGTATAGTTGACATATATTAGTTTCAGGTGTAAAACATAATGATTATATATTTGTATATAATAGTTAACACTCAACACCACACATAGTTACAAAATTTCTCATGATAAGTAAGATCTGTCTCTCAGTGGCTTTCAAATATGCTAAACAGTTTTGTAAACTACAGTCACCATGCTGGGTACACTGAATTGCTAGGGCTTATTTTATACTTGAAGTTTGTAACTGTTGGCTCCCTTCATCAGTTTCACCACTCCTCAACCCATGCTTCTGGCAACCCCTAATCTGTTTTGTATATCTAAGGATTGACTGTTTCTGTTCTTATGTTCCATGTATAAGTAAGGTCATATGGTATTTGTCTTTCCTTATCTAACTTACTTCATTTAATATAATATTCTTGTAACAAAACCCAAGTTCATCTGCTGGACATACATCAAAGCTAATCATTGAGACATTAAACTATGCACCAAGGAAATGGTTTATTTAAGAAGCAGGTAAATGAAAAGACAGGAGAGCAGGTTCCGTCAAATCCCCCTCCTGAAGGAGGAGAGTCAGGGAAATTTAAAATAATCAAAAAGTTGCCATTGTGGTTATTGGTCCCATTAGTGCTTTGATTACAAAGTTTCAATTCTATCTTTGGCCATTCCTTATTCTTGAGGGAATTGGACAATAATGCTCTAATTTCTTCTGGCTGAAATGGCATGAAGATCAAGGTTAGAGGCATATACTCATTAGAAATATTCTTCAGTTTTGGGTTGAAGCCCAACATTCTGTACGACCAACATTTTTGTTCTTTGGTTAATAGTACCTGTATAAAATTTTATACTATATTTTATGACTAAGGAGCAAAGGATAATTAAGAATATAAACATTCCACATTTGAGTAATTCTAGTAAGATTGATCTAATTCCTTGGGGAATCCTGAAAACCATTTCCAGATCTGATTCTAGGGCCTTAGGGTCAATTTGTTGTAACCAAGTAGCTTCTAGTATGATGAATTAGCTACTGTACAAACACCTCCTTGTTCTGCCAAAATATAATCTAAAATAATTCTATTATCTAAAACTACTTGGCCAAAATGTCTAAGGGCTTTTATTGTACTCTAGCTACTTAAACATTTATATCGCCAAGGGAAATATTTATAACCCCAGACAAAAATATAACATAGGAGTACACATAACACTTCTGTTAATTCATGGGGATCAATACTACTATTTTGCAGACGTATTGATTTCTTTGGACTAGCCTTCCTAAATAATAATTTCATGTCTATCAGAGGCTTGTTGGTCCAAGCAGAGTTTTTTCCGTGTTCTCCTTGCTGGCAGGGCATATTGGACCTGTGGATTCTTGTGGGACCAGGCAAATTTGAGTATGTTAAATCCACAGTTCAGTTCCCTTTAGTTCCACTGAAGAATGTGTGCTCAGTAGAACCTCATGAGGTTCTGTCCAAGCAGGTTGGTCCTCTGGGGGCTTGCTTTTCTAGGTCTTTCTTACTTTTTTCTGGAGAGAGAAAAAGAGTGCGAGAAAGTGAGAAAGGGAGCGTGAGAAAGCATGAGAGCCAGAGAGAAACTCCCAGGCAGGCTCCAAGCTCAGTGTAGAGTCTAACTTAGAGCTTGTCCCACAGCTCTGAGGGCATGACTGAGCCGAAATGAAGAGTCAGATGCTCAGCCAACTGAGCCACTGGATGCCCATCTTCTAGGTCTTTAAAAACACGAAGTCTCCAGGATTCCAGTAGTATGAGGGCACATGGGTGGGCACATCGACCAACCTGCTCTTGATTTGGCCTCATGGTAAAGTCTGTCTGCCAGTCTGCTCCAGGTTTAATGCCTCTATGTTGTACACCTTTGAGAACTGAGGGAATCCCAGCTTTAGGATTATTTTCTTTAGTATAAATGTTACATTTTGGATTGTCTTTTCATCAGTTTCTGAAGATTAGGATTCATAAGCTATTTCTGGCTCCATTGAAATGTGGCATCTCCCTTGAATAGGTGTGTTGATAAATATGACTGCTTATATTTTCCACAGTATGTTTTGGAATAGGGATTATCTCTTATTCATACAATTTCCCGCTGCCTTTGGTGCCAGCCATCTGATTCCTCACTCTTCAGCTCTTCTTAGTGTCTGGTATTAAAGTCATTATACTGGGCTTTGAAGTCTGTGTGTGGGTTTGCAGCTTGGTGGATCAGTCAGCCTCATGGTTCCCTTGGGCATCAAACAGTTCAATTTATGGTGTCCTTGGCAGCAGAAAATAGCTAGTAGGTCACCACTGCATCAACTCTTCAGAGTCTTTAATCCATAAAACTGTTCCTGTCTGTGAACTCTCAAGGTATGGATTTTCCAGTGGGATTTGTCAAATGGGGACTATTGGAATGGCTTGTTCTGGGGATCTTCCCGAGTGGCCCAAACAGGAACACACAAACATAGGCTGTTGTGGCAGTTTTCTGTGATGTTTACCTCAAGTTGTCCAGCTTCAGTTTGCAAGGTTTCAGGGAAATAATAAAGTTTTAGTTCTATTCTAGGAAACCAGAAGAATCTCAGGAACCAGCCCAGTTTTGTGGGCAAATAACAACACTCAAAGACCGTTACTTAGAACTCAAGAATCTAACATCCACAAGGGTGTTACTGAAACATAATTTCTCTCCAAAATCACTTTATTTCCACCAAAGATAGGCAGATTCAGACTAATTTGTTTGTAAAACAAGTTTTAACAAATTTGGCCTAATTATTTATGTAACACAATGAGACCAATGATTGGGCATACTGTTTTGGGGTTTTTTAAATCTGCATTACTGAAACTTCTTAAAAAGAATTTCATATTGAACTTTTAACAGCCTTTCCAGGCTAAGAAGCTAAGCCAAACACTTGCCATCGGACTTCACCTGCAATATCTACAGATTTGGGTGAATTCTTCTCCTGTCACAAGAATTTGTGACAAAAATACTTTGTCAAAATACTTTGGTTCCTGAGTGATTTTTTTTTTTTTTTGCTCACCTGACAGTGCTGCTAGGAACCCTTAAATAAGGTACCAAGGGGCTGTATTTGCTCTATGAAGTCAACTCTCGTTCCTTAAAGCTTTCTGGTCATATCTGAGTCTATGCGTGTCTCTCTCAAATTCGACATTCCAGTCAAAATGTTGGTAATATAACCAATTGTGTCCTGTCATAAGGAGAATAGATTTTT
Organism: Suricata suricatta; assembly: GCF_006229205.1. Lineage (NCBI taxonomy): Eukaryota > Metazoa > Chordata > Mammalia > Carnivora > Herpestidae > Suricata > Suricata suricatta. The sequence continues at coordinate 5,924,252 of NC_043700.1, read as the reverse complement.
ACTCAACTTAGGCAAGTAAATATATTGCCTTGAAAATATAATGGTCACTGGGAGTTGGAATTCTAGAGTGATAAGGTAGGGAGAAAAAAAATAAATCTGTTTTTTTAAACCAAGTTTTTATAAGTCAGAGATAGCTTAAAAGAAAAAGTTTCCTTAAAACTGGAAGAGGAAGCATTAAAGAATCAGCCATGTATCAAACAAAAATCATGAAAGATATAATTTTCTTCAACTTATTCAGCCCCATCTGTTTGAATGTATTTTTTTATTAGTTCCAGAAATTCATACTCAGTTTAGTTGTATGATCTAAAGATACCAGAACTCTGTATCTATCTTGACAAGAAAATTCTGTGACACACAACACTCTGATAATTAGAATTACAAGGGGCACCTGGGTGGCTCAGTCAGTTGAGCATCCGACTTTGGCTCAGGTCATGATCTCATGGTTCATGGGTTCAAGCCCCATGTCGGACTCTGTGCTGGCAGCTCAGAGCCTGGAGCCTGCTTCCAATTCTGTGTGTCCCTCTCCCTCTGCCCCTCCTCTACTCATGGTCTGTCTCTCAAAAATAAATAAAAATGCTAAAAAATAATTAAATTACAAGTGATGATGACATTTTAGCAAACATAGCAAATCCTTAGGAATTTTATAAATTTTGGAACAGTTATTTGCATTCATGCATACAGTATAACTTAAGGTTTATCATCACTCACCTGGCAATGATCCTCATGAGTTTGACATACCACATAAACTACTTAACTCATCAAAGACCAAATGAAGACAAAACATAGACCAACAATCTAAGAAGACTCTCATTTTAACAAAAAACTCAATTCCAATCTTAAACTGGAATACTTCTAATAGTAAAGTCATTTATTGCAACAAGACAATTAAAAAAATTTAATGTTTTATTTATTTTTGAGACAGAGTGACAGAGCATGACACGGAGGGACAGAGAGGGAGGGAGACACAGAATGGGAAGCAGGCTCCAGGCTCTGAGCTGTCAGCACGGAGCCTGATGCGGGGCTTGAACCCATGTACTTGAGACCATGACCTGAGCTGAAGTCGGATGCTTAACCGACTGAGCCACCCAGGCATCCCTAAAAATTTTTTAAATTGTTACTTATTTTTGAGAGAGACAGAGATAGAGCCTGAGCCGGGGAGGGGCAGAGAGAGTGAGACATAGAATCCTAAACAGGCTCTAGGCCCGTAGCTGTCAGCACAGAGCCCAATGCAGGGTTCCAACTCAGGAACCTAGAGGTCATGACCTGAGCTAAAGTCGAACACTTAACCAACAGAGTCACCCAGGTGCCCCATGAGAAAATTAAAACAAAGAAAATTTTACACAGTCCTTCTTTTTTCCCTCCATTATCACCTCTGCTTATAAATACTGATTGAGACCTGGACACAGAGGACACCGTATGGATTTCAGTTCTGGTGGATGCACGGACTCCCGACTCTAGGAAGGCTGCCCCAACCCTACCCCTACCTCTGATAGTCCTCAACTCTCAGATGCCATCAAGGGTTGCCTTGAATGCAGACAGCTGCCTTGCCAAGGTCATACCCTCTTCACAGGTGTTCACATCCGATGACTGTTCAGTATGAGGGTATAAAAGTGCAGCCATTTTGCCCCAAATTAGGATGATCCTGAAAGATAAGCCAACTTTTGTAATTCCTTTGAGAGTCAGCTAAGGTGTCTGTTGATATTTTATCAGTGCTCAACCTGTGCCTGATCTTCTCTTACTCTCCTTTCTCTTTGCCAGGTGTTGATTACTTTCTAATGTTTTTCCCCAAATTCTGATCTCAATACTCCTATTCCCAACAATGCATAAAATTGGATTCCAAAGATTCCCTTCTCACAAACCTTCTACTCCTTCTTCTTCACATTTAGATTTTGTCCTAAGTTTTCCCTCGTTGAACAGCCAGTCTGTTTCATTGCATACTGGGTTGTTTCCAGTAGTCTTAATGATATTTATTAGAATTCTAAGGTTTTCCTCTCAAAACACACAAAAAGAACAAAATAGAATCAAATAAAAGAATGAATTATTGGTAGAAAGGCATATGCTTTTTCTTTCCTGACAAATTTTGCAACAGGGATCATGTAAACCTACCTTTCAGTAAATACAGATAGAAGTTCTAATGCTGAGTCACTGGGTGGCTCAGTCGGTTGACTGTCCAACTTCAGCTCTGGTCAAGATCTCATGGTTTGTGGGTTTGAGCCCCACATTGGGCTCATTTCTATCACCACAGAGCCTGCTTCAGATTCTCTGTCCTCCTCTCTCTGCCCCTCCTCTGCTTCTGTTCTCTCTCAAAAAGAAAACAAAGAAAAAGAAGTTCTACTTCTGGTAACTCTAAAGACATGTCCGTTTTAATAAAACCACCAAACTTAAATTAGCTTTAACACCAAATATTTTCCCAGATCAAATGAACTTGAAAAATGTTTGGGTTAATTTCCACATTTCTGAGTTTTAGAACGGCCAATTCTCACAGCATTTGCCTTTAAAGCAACCAGAGGTTTTCCCAAATGTTAGCAATACCATGGAAAAGTAAACATCTCACATTTAAAACATACATGGGAAAATACACAAGATGCAAATGATCTTAAAATGGTATTTCAATTTATGAATCTATTAGTCCTTTTTCCTGGAGCTTAATCACTATTGTGGCCAAGCAGACTTAGAAAACGATTTTTTATTTTCCTTTTCATGGGTTCAGAACTAACCAGAGCCCGGTTTTGAAGAGTACAGCCTAGAGGGCTGCATTCAGGAATTGAATTCTTTCACATTTTCCAGTTAGAACAGCGCTCTATCCAAAGGTACCGACTGAAGCAACAAACAGGCCAGACGGAGCCCAGGGTACCTCTGTGAGCGTCGGTCCCTGTCCAAAAGTCAGGGCTCACTAACTGTATCAAATGGCTTCCTAGTCACTGCTTTCCTGAGCAAGTGAAAAAGAAGGCCAAGAGATCCAAACCAAACAAGGGAAGGAAAGAAAAAAAAGCTCATGTGTCTTCACATACAAAGTATTCCCCGAGAAGCAGCTGTCCAAAACAAGCAAAGGCCATTTCCTTCGGTCTGGGTAAAACGTTGCAGCGGGAGTTAGTAATCCCATTGCCCTTTGGTTACGGTTTTCACCTTCCGGTTAAATCTCACACACACACCCCCCACACATCTTTTTTTATATGTATATATCTATTATATTCATTTTACATAATAAATAATGCATTACAAAAATTATTGTTTTTTAAGTCTTTTTCTTTTTTTTGAATATAACACAATTTATTTTTTTAACATATGCAATTATTTTCCGTCATTTACAATACAGTAGTTACAATGACACTCCAAACAGAAAAGCAAAGTAAAAAAATCAAAACCCCAACTTCTATTTCATGTAACTAGACTTATACAGAAATTAGAAGGTTAAGGGGTGCCTGGGTGGCTCAGTCGGTTAGGCGTCCGACTTCTGCTCAGGTCATGATCTCGCAGTTCATGAGTTCGAGCCCCGTGTCGGGCTCTGGGCTGACCGCTCAGAGCCTGGAGCCTGCTTTGGATTCTGTGTCCCCTTCTCTCTCTCTGCCTCTCCCCTGCCCACTCACATTCCCTCTCTTAAAAATAAAAATT
>NC_043700.1:5914405-5920540 GCF_006229205.1 Suricata suricatta | reverse complement strand
AATCCAATACCCGCCCCCCCCACATCTTTATCCATTCAACTGTTGATGGCAGTGGGGTTGCCTCCACATCTTGGCTATTGTAAACAAGGCTACAATTTTCAAGATCGTATTTTCTTGTTCTTCAGAGAAATACCCAGAAATGAAATTACTTGATCATATGGTAGTTTTGTTTTTAATTTCTTCAGGAAACTCCATCCTATTTTCTGCAGTGACTATGCCAATTTACAGTCTCACCATTGTGCTTATTGCTGTCCAGCTCTTTTGTAATTCTTTCTGTGATTTTTACGATTTTCTCTGATAGCCTTATGTGCCTTTCCCTTTATCATTGGTGTATTTAGGAGAGGTTTTTCTCATGTGGTTGGTATATATAAAACCATTTTAAGTTCTCTCCACCTAAGTTTCAATGCATTCTAAAGCTCCATGTTTTTTCCCTCTCCCCACATTTTATGTGCTTATTTCACAACTTAAACCTGAATATCTTATGTGTCGATTAATAGATTTTTATAATTATTTGTACTACTTTCGTCTCTTAACTAGCTTTATAAATGGTATTTCACTTATAATTGATTATCATTACATTCACAGCATTAGATTATTCTGAATTTTAGGGATATGTACTTACCTTTCACCGTGCGATTTATATTTTCATATGTATTCCTAGAAATAATTATCTTTTTTACATTTCAGCCTAGAAAAGTCCCGTAAACCATTTCTATAAAACTGGTCTAGAGTTGATGATCTCCTTTCGTGTTTTCTTATCTAGAGAAATCTTTTCTTTATGCTTCCATTCTGAAGGGCAACTTTTCTTGGTAGAATATTCTTATTTGGCAGTTTTTTCTTTCAGCACTTTTAATACAATGTGATGGTTGTTTTTCTTCTCTTTTTTTCCTTTGTTCATTTTTTTTGTTTCTTAAATTCCACGTATGGGTGAAATCATAAGGTATTTATCTTTCTCTGATTAACGTATTTCACTTAGCCTGATACCCTTTAGTTCTTCCATCTATGTCATTGCAAATGGCAAGTCGGCACTCTTTTTTTTATGGCTGAGTAATATTTCGTGTATGTGTGTGTATCACCACTTTTTTATCCATTTTTTGATGTGAACAATTGGGCTTCTTCCACAATTTGGCTATTGTAAACAATGTTGATATAAACATAGAGGTGCATGTGTCCCTTTGAATTAGTATTTTTGTATTTTGGGGGTAAATACCCAGTAGAGTAGATACTGGATCATATAGTATTTCTATTTTTAACTTAAATGTTTTATTTACTTTTTTTTAATTTGCATCCAAGTTGGTTAGCATATCGTGCAACTCTATTTTTAACTTTTTGAGGAAACTCCAAACTGTTTCCAAGAGTGACTGCACCAGCGTGCATTCCCACCAACAGTGCAGCTGGGTTCCTTTCTCTGCGTATCCTTACCAACACTTTTCTTTTTTATGTTTTTGATTTTAGCCGTTTTGACAGGTGTGAGGTGACACTTTACTGGAGTTTTGACACACATTTCCCTCATGGTGGATGATGTTGAGCACTTTTTCCTGTGTCTGTTGGACATCTGATGTCTTCTTTGGAAAAATGTCTTTTCATGTTTTCTGCCCCTCTTTAAAATCACTTGTTTTTTGAGTGTTGAGTTGTATGAGTTCTTCACATATTTTGGATGCCAACCATTTATCAGACAGGTATTTGCAAGGGCACCTGGGTGGCTCCGTCAGTTAAGTGTCTGTTTTGGGCTCAGGTAGGATCTCATCCCTGATGAATTTGTTCCCCGTGCTGACAGCTCAGAGCCTGGATCCTGCTTAGGATTCTATGTCTTTCTCTTTCTCCGACCCTCCCTGACTCATACTCTGTCTCTCTGTCTCTCAAAAATAAATAAACATGAAAAAAATTTTAAATGATCCATCATTTGCAAATATCTTCTCCCATTCAGTAGGTTGCCTTTTAGTTTTGTCGATTGTTTTCTTTGCTGTGCAAATAGCTCCAATAGTTTGTTTTTGTTTGTATTTCCCTCGACTCAGGAGACAGATCTAGAAAAAGGGTTCATTTTTTATTTTGAACTCCTTCAGCTTCTTGGATTTAGATGCCTCTTTTTCTGGCAGGTTGTAATGGAAAGTTTCAGCCATTATTTTTTTTCGAATGATTTTTCTTACCTTTCCTGTCGCCTTCTCTGACCCCAAAATGTGAATGTCAGTGTGTTTGATATTGTCACATAAGTCCCTTAAATTATCTTCAGTACTTTTTTATTTTTAATTTAAGTTTGTTTATTTTGAGAGAGACAGAGGCAGTGCAAACAGGGGAGAGACAGAGAGAGAAGGAGAGAGAGAATCCTAAACAGGCTTGCTCTGCCCGCTGTGGAACCCAAGCTGGGGTTTGACCCATGAACTGTAAGATCAAGACCTGAGCCAAAACCAAGAGTTAGATGCTCAGTTGACTGAGTCACTCAGGCATCCCTATCTTCGCTATTTTTTTATTCTTTTTTTCTTTTTGCTTCTCTGACTGGAAGAGTTCTATGCCCTCGTCATCAAGTTCCTTGATTGTTTCTTTCATTTCTTCTACTCTGTTGCTGAACCCTCTATTTTTCAGTTCAGTTACTGTGTTTTCCAGGTCAGTGACTTCTTTGTGGAATATTCTTAAATTTATCCCTATATTGAAACTTTCTCTCTTGGTACATGAGCTGGGGGAGCATTTTTTTCTAGGTTTAATGAGATATAATTGACATTTATCTCTGTGTAAGTTTATGGTGGACGGCAAAATGGTTTGACATATATATTGTGAAATAATTATTGCTATAAGTTTAGTATCCATTGTCTCATAAAGATATAAAAAAGAGCTAATAAATAAAATTTGCTTATAATCTTTAATAATATTTATATATATCATTACAATGTCTAAAATCATTAACTATAGTCATCGTGCTGTCTAGTACATCCCTAGGACTTAAATATGTTGTAACTGGAAGTTTGAACATTTTTGATCACCTTTCTCTTATTCTTCGACATCTCAGCACCTCCCATTGTTTACAACAAGTATGATCCCTTTTACTATGAGTTTTATGTTGTTCTGTTTTGCTTTTAATCCCACATATATGTGAGATTATAAAATATTCTTTTTCTGTCTGACTTCACATAATACCCTCAAGGTCCATCCATACTGTTGCCAATGGCAAGATATCCTCATTTTCCATATTTTCTATGGCTGAGTATTTCATTATCTAACACACACATGCACACTATTGTGCATCCGCACAACAATAGAAAATTCCTTCTCCAGTCATCCATTGATTGATGGAAACATAAGCTGTTTCTATGTCTTAGATATTGTAAATAATGCTGCGATGAACACGATGGTGCAGACATCCTTCCAAATTAGTGTTTTCATTTCCTTTGGATATCTTCCCAGAAGTGGTACTGCTCGATCATATGGTAGCTCTATTTTGAATTTTTAAAGTGACTTCCATACTGTTTTCCACAGCGGCTGTCGCAGTTTACAGTCCTAGCAATAGTATGAGGTTTCCCTTCTGTCCACATCCTCTCCAACATGTCTTATATCTTTTAGATGATGGCCATGTTAATAGATAAGGTGATGCCTCATAGTTTTAGATAGAAGTTTCCCTAGTGACTACTGATATTGAACACTTTTCCATGTGCCTGTTTGTTGTCTTTGAGAAATGACTCTTTAGGTCTTTTGTCCTTTATTAATCAGATTATTTGGGTTTTTGCTATCAAGTTCCATAATTTGGATATCAAGCTCTTATCTCCTAAATGGTTTGCAGATATTGTTTCCCATTCTAGAGACTGTCTTTTCGTTTGGTTGATAGTTACTTTTGATGTGCAGGCACTCTTTAGTTTAATGTACTTCCATTTGTTTATATCTGATTTCGTTGCTTGTGCTTTAGTTGTCATACCCAAAAAATCATTGCCAAGATCAATGTTGAGGGTATTTTTTCTTATGATCGTTTCAGGTCTTATATTTAAGTCTCTATTCTACTCAGAGTTAGTTTTTGTGAGAATGTAAGATAGGGGTTTGGTTTCGTTCTTTTACATGTGAGTATGCAATTTTCCCAGAACCATACATTGAAGAGATTGTCTATTCCCTATTGAGTTTTTTTTGGATCACATGTTGAATGTTATCTAATCATATACTTGGATTTATTCCTGTGCTTTAGGTTCTGTTCCATTTATTTATTTATGTTTTTAAGCCAGTACCATACTATTTTGATTACTATAGCTTTGTGGTATAGCTTAAAATCAGACAGTGTAATACCTTTTGCTTTCTTCTTCTTTGTTGGGATTGCTTCAGCTATTCTGAGTGCTTTGTAGTTTCATAGATATTTTAGAAGTGTTCTTTATACTATTGTTTAAGAAAATGTTCTTGAGAACTTAATAGCGATTGCATTGAATCTATAGATGCCTTTTAGTAGTATTGACATTTTAACCATTTTAATTTTCCAATCGACAAACACGGGGTTACATTTTATTTGTGTCTTCTATTTTTTCATTGATGTTTTATAGTTGTTTAGAATAAAGATCTTTAACATTCTTGGTTCAGATTATTTCTAAATATTTTATAGTTCTCTTGCTGTTATGAATGGAATCTTTTTGTATCTTTTTTTAGGTAATTTTGTCTCAGTATATAAAAACATGACTGAGTTTTATATGTTAATTTTGTGTCCTGCAATTTTACTAATTTTTTTATTAGATGCAATAGTTTTTGGTAGAATTTTTGGTATTTTTCTATGTATAAAATCACACCTTCTGCAAATAGAGACAATTTTACTTCTTTCCAATTTTGATGCCTTCAATTTCTTTTATCTTTCCTGGCTGTTCCTTCAAGGGCTTACAGTGCTATGTTGAATGGTAAGAGTGGGCACTTTTCTTACTGCTCTTAGAGGAAAATCTTTCAGCCTTTCACCACATAGTATGTTATTAGCTGTGGACTTAACATATATGCCTTTTGTTTTTGATGTACATTTTTCCATACCCAGTTTTTTAAAGAGTTTAATCATTAACAGATGCTGAATTTTATCAAATGCTTTTTCTACATCTATTGAGATGATTATATATTTTTATTCTTTTAATATAATGTATAACATTGATTGATTTTTGTATGTTGAACCATCCTCATATACTACATATATATCCCAGTTGATCATGGTAAGTAATCCTTTTAAAGTAATGCTTTTGAGTATTTTACTGAGAATTTTTGCATCTGTGTCCATCAGGATTATTGGTCAGTATTTTCTAGTAGAGTTCTTTGCTAGCTTTAATATCAGAGTTGTATTGGTCTCCTACAATCAGTTTGGCAGTGTTCTTTCCTCTTAGAGTTTTTGAAAGAGCCTAAGAAACATTGGCTTTATAATTGTAAATTTTTCCAGTGAACTCGACTGCTCCTGGGCTCTTCTGTGTTGGGACATTTTTCGTGACTGATTCAACCTCCTTCCCCATAGTTGGTCTTTTCAGACGTTCGATTTCTTCCTCGCTCAGTCTCTGTAGTTTGCATATTTCTAAGAATTTTCCCTTTTATTTCTAGGATGGCCAAATAGTTGACATTATTGAAATCAGAAATGAATGAAGACAAACCTTGAAAATTCCCTGACCATACAAAATCACTGTTGTCATATATAGAAACTTAATTTGCTTATTTTGCAAAGCTTATTTGATTTGGAGCACTTCTTGCTTGTGCCTCTGGAAATAATAAGCAAAACCTAAACTTGTTCAATGACTGGTATGAGGTAACCACTGAAAATTGAAATATTGTAACCAATCACTATGAAAAACAAAAGGCCAATGGTTTCTGACTATATAAATTGCTTAATATCAATATACCAATGAACCTCATTCCATGTTTTGGTTTGAATGCTACCACTTTACAAGATGTCTTTTTGATGTATGCACAGTATTTTTACTGATGACTACATTAATGATTTCTTGGTTGTACTTTGGATATTTTGAGACTCTGACAGCATATAGGTCTTCAAAGTAGCTTCTTAGGATTTTTTTAATATCATTTTTTTCCATAATATTTTATTGTCAAATTGTTTTCCATACAACACCCAGTGCTCTTCCCCTTAAGTGCCCTCCACCATCACCACCACCTGTCTTCCCCCCTCCCCCTTCCCCCTCAACCCTCAGTTCATTC
>NC_043700.1:5910754-5914305 GCF_006229205.1 Suricata suricatta | reverse complement strand
AAGACATAAACAGACCCTTCTCCAAAGAGGACATCCAGATGGTCTACAGGCACATGAAATGATGCTCAGCATCACTTATCATAAGGGAAACACAAATCAAAACCACACTGAGATACCACCTCACGCCAGTCAGAGTGGCTAAAATGAACAAAGCAAGAGACTATAGATGTTGGAGAGGGTGTGGAGAGATGGGCACCCTCCTGCACTGTTGGTAGGAATGTAAACTGGTGCAGCTGCTCTGGAAAACAGGGTGGAGCTTCCTCAAAAAACTATCCATAGAACTCCCTTATCACCCAGCAATAGCACTGCTGAGGATTTACCCAAGGGATACAGAAGTGCTGATGCATAGGGGCACATGTACCCCAAAGTTCATAGCAGCACTGTCAACAATAGCCAAAACATGGAAAGAGCCTAAATGCCCATCACCTGATGAATGGATCAAGAAGATGTGGTATATATACACAATGGAGTACTACATGGCAATGAGAAAGAATGAAATCTGGCCATTTGTAGCAAAGTGGATGGACCTCGAGGGTGTCATGCTAAGCAAAATAAGTCAGGCGGAGGACAGATACCATATATGTGCACTCATTGCTCTAACAGGAGAAACCTAATGGAGGACCATGGAGAGGGGAAGGGGGAAAGAGAGTTGGGGAGAGAGAGGGATGCAAAACCTAAGAGATTATTGAGTACTGAAAAAGAACTGAGGGTTGAAGGGGGAGTGGGAGGGGGAAGGGAGGTGCTGGTAATGGTGGAGGGTACTTGTGGGGAGAAGCACTGGGTGTTATATGGAAACCAATTCGACAATAAACTATTAAAAAATAAAGTTATCAGTTACATGACAAATAAATACTGGGATATACATACCACATGATAACTGCAGTTAACCCTTCTGCATGGTATATTTGAACGTTTCTGAGAGTAGAGCTTATAAAATCTCATCACAAAGAATAAAACATTTGTTTCTTCTCCTTTTGTTTTTATACAAGATGATGGATATTATCTAAACTTAATGTGCAAATCATTTCACAATACAGTTAAGTCTTTATGCTGTACATACACCTTTCCCACACAGTTCTGTTTGTTAATTATATCTAACAGAAAACAACGTGTGAGTGGTAGGGCTGCTCATATAGACGTAAAGTACCTCTAGACAAATACACAAAAAGTCCGTTGTATTCATTGAGCCTCGGGAGGGAATGTGAGTACAGATTTAGAGGGAACTCTTTCATATATTTCCTTGGTCCTTTCAGAATTGTTAATAATGTGCCTCTAAAATCATACTACTTTGAAACATTTCTTTTCTAATACAGTAATGCTACAATTTTCCCACTGGTGTGAGAGCAGCCACACAGAGCTGGGCCTGTGGATTGCTGCTGACATTGGTCTCCGCGTTCTTGTGGACCCCACAGGCCTGCCTCATCAGGGCTGACTTCTCCCAGGCCCTCCATCTAGCTGTGATTTCCCAGTTTCAGGCTGCTTACCTATTATAGTCAAAGAACGTTAAAAGCAGAAAGAGAAAAAAGTTAAGTTATGTACAAAAGAACCCCCAGATCTTCTCAACAAAAACTTTGCAGGCCAGGAGATAATGTAATAATATATTCAAAATATTGAAAGAAAACAATGTTTATAAGGATATTATACCCACTGAAGTGGTCTTTCAGACATGAAGAAGGGGCAAAGACTTTCTTGAACAAACAACATTAAAGGAATTCATCATATTAGACATATCTTATCAGAAATGATAAAGGGGACTCTTTGAGTGTAAATAAAAGGACACTAATTAACATTATAAAGACAGGAAGACAGTCTAAAACTATTAAGTATATAGTCAGAGTTGGATTTTGTATATGGCAATGGTGGTGCATAATTTACTCACATCCTGGTTTAAAAGTTAAAGAAATGAAGTAAAAACAGCCATATCTACAATAATATGCCATTAGTTATACAACATACAAATATGTAAACTGTGACAATGATAATTCAAAATGTGAGGGAAAGGAAAAGGAAAAGTATAAAGAGAAATTCTTTTGAAGTTGGTTACTAGTTCAAAATAGCGTCATAATTTTAAGATATTTTATGTAGTCCTCAGGTAACCACAAGGGAAAACATGATAAAGTAAAAACATTCTGATATCACAAGACATCAACACACACACACACACACACACACACACACACACACACACTGAACAATGGACCTACAAACAACCAGAAAAACTAACAAAATAGCAAAAACAAGTCCTCGCTTATAATTATTTTCAACACCAGCAGATAAAAGTCTCCCACTGAAAGACAAAGAGCGGCTGACTGAATAAAAAGATCAAGGGATATACTCCCTGAACGAGGTCCACTTTAACCTTAAAGACACACATAAACCCAGACTGAAGGGGTGTGAAAGATATTTCAAGCAAATGGTAACCATAAAAAAGGGGGAGAGGTAATACACTTATTTCAGACAAAAGAGACTTTGAACTAAAAATGATCAAGGTCGTTGTAGAATGACAAAGGTGTCAATACATCAAGGAGATATAACAACCAGACATATTTACATGCCCATCAGTGGAGCACCTGAATTCATAAAGCAAAAACTAATAGACATTAAAAGAGAAATAAATAGCAACACAGTTTAATAGAGACTAATATTCCACTCTCAACAATAAGGAAATAAACAAAATGACACAGGAGACATGCAATAAATGTTCTGACAATAGCAGCATGCATATTCTTCTCAACTATACATGGAACATTTTATAGAACAGATCATGGGTTAATCCTCAAAACAAGTCTTACAAATTAGAGATTGATATTGTACCAAGTATCTTTTCTGACCACAATGCTATGAAGCTAGAAATCAACAACAAGAAGAAAAGTGAAAAATAGATACATACATAGAAATTAAACAATGCTTTTGTAAACAATCAATAAATGAAAGAAGAAATTAATGGAGAAATAAAGTATCTTGATACAAACAAAAATGGAAACAGCATATGGGACACAGGATTTGGGAAACAGCAAGAGCAGTTTTAAAAGGGAGGTTCTGGGCACATGGGTGCCTCAGTCGGTAAAATATCTGACTTCAGCTCAGGTCATGGTCTCATGGTACATGAGTTTGAGCCCCGCATCGGGCTTCTGTGCTGACAGCTCAGAGCCTGAAGCCTGCTTCAGAATCTGTGTCTCCTTTTCTCTCTGCCCCTCCTCTGCTAGTGCTCTCTCTGTCTGTCCCTCAAAAATAAATATTAAAAAAATTAAAAAAGAGGTTCATAGCAATAAACATCTACATTAAGAAGAAAAATCCCAAATAAACAATCTAACTCTATACCTTAGGGAATTAGAAAGGAATAAAAAAAGAACGAAACCAATGTTAGTATAATGAAGAAAATAATAAAAATTAGAGCAGAAATAAATGATATTATTTTTCATAGTAATCTCTGATGATTGCTTGTATTTCTAATGGATTGGTTGTAATAGATCCTTCTTCATTCATGATTTTGTCTATCTGGGTGCTCTCTCTTTTTTTTCTGAGGAGCCTGGCTAGAGGTTTATCGATTT
>NC_043700.1:5853899-5910654 GCF_006229205.1 Suricata suricatta | reverse complement strand
TAATGGATCACATTGATGAATTTGTGAATATTGAGCCAATCCTGTAACCCAGGAATGAATTCCACTTGATCATGATGGATAATTCTTTTTATATGCTGTTGAATTTGATTTTCTAGTATCTTGTTGAGTATTTTTGCATCTGTATTCATTAAGGATATTGGTCTGTAGTTCTCTCTCTCTCTCTCTCTCTCTCTCTCTCTCTCTCTTTTTTTTCCTGCTGGGCCTCTGTCTGGTTTGGGTATCAAGGTGATGCTGGCTTCATAGAATGAGTTTGGAAGTTTTCCTCCTATTTCTATTTTTTGGAATAGTTTGAGGAGAATGGGTGTTAGCTCTGCTTTAAATATCTGGTAGAATTCCCCTGGGAAGCCATCTGGCCCTAGATTCTTATTCATTGGGAGATTTTTGATAACAGAGTCAATTTCTTCACTGGTTAATTGTCTATTCATGCTTTCTATCTCTTCCCGTTTGAATTTGTAGTGCATGTATGTTTAGGAATTGACCACCTTTATCCAATTCCCTCACCCTCCAACACCCACTTCTGGTGACCACCAATCAGATCTCTTTTTCCTTTTAGAAAAATATTTTAAGTTTATTTATTTTGATAAAGGCAGAGACAGCATGAGCAGTGGAGGAACAGAGAGCAGGAGAGAGAGAATCCTAAGCAGACTCTGCACTGTCAGTACAGAGTCTGACACAGGGCTTGAAGTCACATGACCTGAGCTAAAACTGAGCCAAAACCCAGACACCCTTTTTCCTTTTTATAAAATATTAAACATTCAGTATTTTTAAAAATGTTTTTCTTTATTTTTGAGAGGGAGCATGAGCAGGGGAGAGGAAGAGAGGGAGAGGGGGGCAGAGGATCCAAAGCAGACTGTGCACTGAGAGCAGTGAGCCTGATGCAGGGCTCGAACCCATGAACTATGAGATCATGACCTTAGCCAAGGTTGGACACTCAACCAATTGAGCCATCCAGGAGCCCCAAACATTCACTATTAAATTTGAGTTTCTTGCATGGTATTTTTTAACATTTTTCAAATTTATTATTGAAGTGTATAATTAAAGATGTCATATTAGTTTCTGATGTACAATATAGTGATTCTGCAACTGTATCCATTACTTAATGGTAACCACTATAAGTATAGTCACCATCTGTGACCATACAACATTGTTATAATTTTATGAAATATTTTCCACATTAATAACATGCAGAGTATTTCTCTACAGCAGGAGTTTTCTTGTGCTGAGTAAAATTAAATCTTTTATAAAATATTATTTATTTCTAGTATGATTAATGTACAATGTTATATCAGTTTCAATTACAATGTCCTAATTCAATAAATTTATACATTACCCAGTGCTCATATTCTTAATTCCCTTTACCTATTTCATGCTTCTCCTCAACCACCTCTCCTCTGGTACCCTCCAGTTTCTTTTATATATTTAAGAGTCTAGGAGGGTTTTTTGTCTTTTTTTATTTATTTGTTTTGTTTCTTAAATTCCATATGAGTAAAATCATATGCTATTTCTCTTATGCTGACTGACTTATATCACTTAGCATTGTACACTCTAGACCCACCTAGTTGTTGCAAATGATAAGGCTTAATTCATTTTTATGGCTAAGTAATATTCCTTGGTGTGTGTGTGTGTGTGTGTGTGTGTGTGTGTGTGTGTGTGTATACACATATATACATACATACATACCACATCTTCTTTATCCATTTATCTAACCATGGATACATAGCTTGCCACTATATTTTGGCTATTCTAACAAATGATAGAATAAATGGGGTTCATGTTTCTTTGGGTAAATACCTACTAGTGGAGTTACGGAATCATATGGTAATTTTTAATTTTTTTAGAAACTCCAAACTGTTTTCCAGAGTGGCCATACCAGTTTGCATTCCCACCAGCAGTATAAGAGTATCCTTTTTCCCTACATCCTTGCCAATATTTGTTGTTTGATTTAAGCCATTCTGAGAGGTGTGAGGTGATAGCTCATTGTGGTTTTGATTTGCATTTCCATGATAATGATTAATGTTGAGCATCTTTTCATTTGTCTGCTGGCCATTTGTATGTCTTATGTGGAGAAATGTCTATTCATATCTTCTGCCCATTTTTTAATTGCCCTTATCACATATATCATTTGTAAAGATCTTCAGTAGCTTGTCTTTTAGTTTTGTTGATTGTTTACTTTGCTGTGCAGAAGTTTATATTTTGATGTAGTTACAATAAGTTATTTTTGCTTTTGTTTCCCTTGACTTAGAAGACGTATCTAGAAAAATGTTGCTATTACCAATGGCAGAGAAATTATTGCCTGTACTGTCTTCTAGAATTTTATAACACCAGGCCTCACATTTATGTATTTAACCTATTTCGAGTTCACTTTTGGGTATGGTGTGAGAAAGCATTCCAGTTTCATTCTTTTCCATGTAGTTGTCCAGTTTTCCCAGCACCACTTACTGAAAAGACCATTGTTTTCCCATTGCATATTCTTGCCCACTTTGTTGAAGATTAATTGACAATGACATTATGGGTTTAGTCCTGGGCTTTCTATTCTGTCCATTGTTCTAGGTGTCTATTTTTTTGTGCCAGTGCCAAGTTGTTTTGATTATTAAAGCTTTACTATAAAACGTGAAACCTGGCATTTTGATACGTCCAGCTTTGATTTCTTTCTTTTATTTTTTTTTCAACATTGTTTTGGCTCTTTGGGTCTTTTCTGGTTCCATGCAAATTTTAGGATTATTTGCTCAAGTTCTCTGAAAAAATGCCACTGGTATTTCGATTTGGATTATACTAAATCTGTAGATTGCTTTGGGTAGTATGGAAATTTTAACAATATTTGTTCTTCCAATCCATGAGCATGGATGTCTTTCTGTTTCTTCAATCATTTTTTTTATAACTTTCAGAGTAAAGTTATTTCACCCCCTGGGTTAAACTTACTTCTAGGTATTTTGTTATTTTGGGTGCAATTATAAAAGGGGTTGTTTTCTTAATTTGTCATACTGTTACTTCATTGTTAGCATATAGAAGTGTAAGGAGTTTCTGTACATTGATTTTGTATACTGTGATGTTAATGAATTCATTTATCAGTTCTAGTACCTTTTTGTTAGAGTCTTTTAAGGTTTTCTATGTATAGTATCATGTTATCTGAAAATAGTGAGTTTTACTTCTTTCTTACCAATTTGGATGCCTTTTATTCCTTTTCTTGACTGATTGCTATAGCCAGAACTGTCAGTTGAACAAAAGTGGTGAGAGTGAAAAATCTTTGTTTTACTGCTGATCTTAGGGGAAAAGTTCTGTTTTCCCTCATTGAGAATGATATTATCTGTGGGTTTTTCATATATGGCTTTTATTATATTGAGGTATGTTCCCACTAAACCTACTTTATTGAGGGTCTTTATCATTAATGGATGTTGTACATTGTCAAATGCTTTTTCCACATATACTAAAATGATCATCTGATATTTATCCTTTCCTTTGTTGATGAGATGTATCACACTGATTGATTTGCAAATATTGACCACCCTGCTATCTCAGGAATAAATCCTACTTGATAGTTGTGAATAATTTTTTAAAAGTATTGTTGGATTTGGT
This sequence comes from Suricata suricatta, assembly GCF_006229205.1. Classification (NCBI taxonomy): domain Eukaryota; kingdom Metazoa; phylum Chordata; class Mammalia; order Carnivora; family Herpestidae; genus Suricata; species Suricata suricatta. The sequence continues at coordinate 5,907,060 of NC_043700.1, read as the reverse complement.
TTGCTAATATTCTGGTTAGGAGTTTTGCATCTGTGTTCATCAGAGATAATGGCCTATAGTTCTTATTTTCTGTACTGTCTTTTTGGGTTTTGGTGATGTTGGACTCACTGTGTGAATTTGGAAGCTTTCCTTTTCCTATTTTTTTTTTTTTTTGGAATAGTTTGAGAATAGTATTAGATATTCTTTAAATGTTTGGTAAAATTTATTTGTAAAGCCATCTGGTCCTGGACTTTTTTTTCTTGGGTGATTTTAGATTATTTATTTAAATTCATTGCTAGTGTTCAGTCTGTGTGAGCTATCTATTTCTTCCTGATTCTGTTTTGAGAGGTTACAAGTTTCCAGGAATGTATTGATTACTTCCAGTTTGTCCAATGTTATGGCATATAATTTCTAGTAATAATCCTTTGCATTTCTGTGCTGTTGGTTGTTTTTCTCATTATTTTATTTGAGTCGTTTCTCACTTTTCCCTTTTTTAAAATTGAATCTGGCAAAAAAAGATTTATTAATTTCATTGATATTTTCAAAGAGACAACTCCTGGCTTTAATGATCCTTTCTTCTTTTCTTTCTTTTTTTAGGTTTCTCTCTTATTTATTCCTGCTCTAATTTTTATTTTTCCTGGTACTAGCTTTGGTCTTTGCATATTTAGCTTTTTCTAACTTCGTAAGTTTAGGTTGTTTATTGGAGATTTTTCTTGCTTCTTGAGATAGACCCGTACTGCTATAATTTTCCCTCTTAGAACTGTGCTTGCTGCATCCCAAACATTTTGGGCTATTGTGTTTCCATTTTAATTTCTCTCTATGTATTTTTTATTTCTTTTTTGATTTCTTTATTGACCCATTTATTGTTTAGTAGCATATTATTTAACCTTCATGCATTTATGTTTTTTCCATATTTTTTTCTTGTGGTTGACGTCTAGTTTCATAGTGTTATGGTCAGAGAAGATGCATGAGGTGACTTCAGTCCTTTTTTAATTTGTTCAGACTTGTTTTGTGGCCTAGGATATGATCTGTTATGGAGAATTTTCCATGTGGACTTGAAAAGAATGTGTATTCTGCTGTTTGAACATGGAATGTTCTGAATATATTTGTTCATTCTGTCTTGTCTAATTGGTCATTCAAAGCCACTGTTTTCTTGTTGATTTTCTGTTTAGATGATCTCTCCACTGCTATGAGTAGAGTGTTAGTTTTCCCTACTATTACTGTATTACTATGGATTACCACCTTTATGTTTGTTACTGTATGTATTTGGGTGCTCTCATATTGAGTGCATAAATACTTGCAATTTTTAAATCTCCTTGTTGGATTGTTCCCTCTATGATTATGTCATGTCCTTCTTTGTCTCTTGTTACTGATTGTTTTAAAGTCTATTTTGTATGATATGAAGTATTGCTAGCCTGGCCGCCTTTGAATTTCCATTTATATAATGGATAATTTCCATCCCCTCACTTTGAATCTGCATGTGTCTTTAGGTATGAAATGAATCTCTTTTAGGCAACATATAGATGGTTCTGACTTTTGTATCCATCCTGTCACTCTAGGTTTGTGATTAGAGAGTTGCCATTTTGTTACTTGTTTTTGACTAATTTTGTAGTTCTGTTCTTATGCCCTTTTCTCTCATGGTGTGCTGGCTTTCTTTAATGATATATTTGGATTATTTTCCTTTTTTTTTTTTTTTTGCTTTATCTATTACTAGTTTTTTATTTGTGGTTACTATTAGGCTCGCATATAGCAGTCTATATTAAATTGATTGTAACTTAAGTTTGAACCCATTTCTAAAACAGTTTTTAAAAACTCAACCTGAGAATGACAGAACAAACTCTACAAATAAAGGGAGAGAAGAAGACACGTCAAAGAGAGCAGGAAGTTCAGAGGCACAGTTTAGGGAAGAGACAGACTGCAGCTGCTGCAGAGAGGAAGTAGCTGTGCCCTAGGGAAGGGTGAGCGAGGAGTACACAGAAAACACACAAAGAGAATATTTTCCCGAAGGTTGGAAATCAAGAAGGGCTATATTTTATGACTTCTGGCCAATCTGCAAGGCTTAAAACCTAGAGTTTTAAAAGTCAGCAGGCTTGGCTGGTATAGAACCTGGAGAGGGCTCTGTGCTGCTCCTGGAGAGAAAGCAGGCAAACAACCTGGAAACAGCATGGCAACAGCAATCTGAAAAATGCCTAGGGCAGCATGTGTAGACTATGCACCCTCCTCAAAGACTCCATGAGAGGCAGCACTCAAGGAGATGCCTCCCAGATCAAAGTAGCTGGCTGGCGCCATTTCTGTCTCCCTCCTCAAAGCATATAGACAGAATCAACTGCAGAAGCAGTGTACAGCTAACATTGACTATGTAACTTGCCTACACCAACCTCTATCACCCTATGCTCTGGCAGGACTACCCTGCTCAGTTAAATTTGCCTCAGTCCCCGTACTGGGATCTACTCCCCAAGAAGACCAGCACAAAGCCCTGCTCACATGATGTCTCCTGACAATAGAATTCTGCAGGGCTTCAGTTCTGGTGAAGATGGTATCAGGTCTCACTCCACAAGCAGACTAGGGCACACCTAGTTAAAACTCACCTCATTCAATCCAGGGACCAAATAGTGGCCACTAACGGCAAGGAGAGCCTTTGCAGAGAACTGGCCTGAAGGATAGAGCAGCCAAAACACAACAGTGGAGTGCTCACAGCACACACCACAGACACTCCCTGAAGCCCCAGGCCCTAGGTACCACATGGCCTCTTCTTTATAAGGCCATTATTTTCAGGAGCAGGACACATAACTGGCTTTTTTTTTTTTAACATAGAAAAGAAGGCAGAGACTTAGACAAAATTCCAAAATGGAGGAATCTATCACAAATGAGAGAATAGGATAAGCCATGTCCAGAGATCTGAGCAAAATAGATGTAAGTAGCATGACTGATGGAGAATTTAAAGCAACAATCATAAGGATGCTTACTCGGCTTAAGAAAGGAATAGAAGACTTCAGTGAGACCCTTATCATAAAGATAGACGTGTAAAAAAAAAAAACAACCCAGAGATGAAGAGTTCAATAAATGAGATCGGAGACAGGCTTGATGCAATGAACCGCAATCTAGAAGATGCAGAGAAACGTATTCATGACCTACAAGACAAAATAATGGAAAGTAATGAAGCTGAACACGAGAGACAGAGTTAGGCAACATGAGAATAGATGCAGGGAACTCAGTGACTCCATCAAATGTAATTACATTCTTATTATAAGTCTCAGAAAGAGAGAGATAAAAGGGGGCAGAAAATTAGTTTGAATAAATAATAGTTAAAAACTTCCCTCATCTAGGGAAGGAAAGAAACATCTGGATCCAGAAGGCACAGGGAACTTCCATCAAAATCAACAAAAGCAGACCAAAAAATGCTTTTGTAATTAAATTTGCAAAATGTAGTAATAAAGAAAAAAATCTTAAAAGCAGGAAGACAAAAGAAGTCCTTAATTTAGAAGAGAAATCCATAAAGTTAACTGGAGATTTCTCAACAGAAATTTGGCAAGCCAGAAGGGAGTGGAAAGATATATTCGAAGGGGTGAATGGAAAAATTCTGCAGCCAAGAGTACTCTATGCAGCAAAGCTATATTCAGAATGCAAGGAGAGAGTTTCCAAGAAAAAGAAATTGAAGGAGTTTGTGAGGACCAAACTAGCCCTGCAAGAAACATTAAAAGGAAGTTTTTGAGGGGAAAAAGAGAGACCACAATTTACAGAGGCAATAAATGGTCTGCGAAAAATCTTTATAAACAAACACCACAAGGCATGTAATGAAATGACACTAAACACATGTTTATCAATAATTACTTTGAATGTAAATGGACTGAATGCTCCAATCAAAATACACAACATGTTGGAATGGATTTAAAAAATCCATCTATATTCTGCCTACAAATTGATGTCAAAAAAAAGCCAGAGTAGCAATACTTACATTGGACAAGCTAAACTTTAAAACAAAGACAATAGCAAGCAACAAGGGCACTGTTTAACAATGAAGGGGACAATTGAACAAAAAATGTAACAATTGTAGATATTTCTGCACCAACTATATGAAATAATAATTAACATAAAGGAACTAATTAAGTGATAACAATACTTCAACTCCCCTCTTACATCAACGACAGATCATCTAAGCAGAAAATCAATAAGGGAACAATGGCTTTGAATGCCACATTGGACCAGATGGACTTAACAGACATATTCAGAAAATTTCATCCTAAAACAGCAGTACACACATTCTTTTCAAGTGTACATGGAATAGTCTCCAGAATAGATCACATATTTGGTCACCAATCAGGCCTCAACAAATACAAAAAGATAGCAATCATACTATGCATATTTTCTGATCACAATGTTATGAAACTAGAAGTCAGTCACACACAAAATGTCTTAAAAGACCACAAATACATGGAGGTTAAGCAACAGCTACTAAACAATGAGTTGGTCAACCATGAAATCAAGGAAATTAAAAAAAATACACACACAAATGAAAATGAAAACACAATGCTCCAAAACCTTTGGGATGGGATGCAGCAAAAGCAGTCCCAAGAGGGAAGTATATAGCAATGCAGATCTAGCTCAAGAAGCAATAAAAAACTCAAACAACCTAACTTTACACTTGAAGGAGTTAAAAAAAAAAACAAATGAAAACTACAGCCAGAAGAAGGAATGAAATAGTAAACAGTACAACAAAAATAAAAGATATAAAAACTAACAAAACAATATAATAGATTTATGAAACTGGGAGGTATTCTTTGAAAAAATTAATAAAATTGATAAACCTCTAGCTAGACACATCAAAAAGAAAAGAGAAAGGATCCAAATAAAATTCACAAATGAGAATGGAGCAGTAACAAACATCTCAAATATACAATTAAGAGGGAATCTTAAGAGAAAATATATACCAACAATTTGGACAACCTGGAAGAAATGGATAAATGTCTAGAAACAGGTAAACTACCAACACTAAAACAGGAAGAAATAGAAAATGTGAACAGACCAATAACTAGAAAAAAATATTGAGTGATAAAAAAAAAACTCAAACAGAAGTCCATGTTTAGATAACTTCATAGGCAATTTCTGCCAAAGATTTAAAGAAGGGTTAATATCTATTCTTCTGAAACTATTCCAAGAAATAGAAAAGGAAGGAAACCTTCCAAATTCATTCTATGTGGCTAGCTTTACCCTGATACCAAAACCAGATAAAGACTCCACTAAAAAAGAGAATGACAGGCCAATATCCCTGATGAACACGGATGTAAGAATTCTCGATAAAATACTAGCAAATGAAATCCAATACATTAAAAAATTATTTACCACGATCAAGTGGGATTTCTTCCAAGGTTGTAAGGGTTGTTAAATATTCATAAATCAATCAATGTTATACATCACATTAATAAAAGAAAGGATAAGAACCATATGCTACTTTCAATAGATGCAGAAAAAGCACAACATTGATTCATGTTGAAACCTCAACAAAGTAGGTTAGAGGGAACATACCTCAACATAATAAAGGCCATATATGAAAAACCCACAGATAACATTATCCTTATGATAATGTTAAAACTGAGAGCTGCTCCTCTCTGGTCAGGAACAGGACAGAGATGTCCACTCTCACCACTATGATTTAGCATAGCCCTGGAAGCTCCAGCCTCAGCAATCAGACAACAAATTCAGGATACAAAATCAACATACAAAAATCTGTTGCATTTATTTACACTGATAATGATGTAGCATAAGGAGAACTTAAGGAATCAGTCCCACTAATAATTCTACCCCAAATAATAAGATAACCAAAGAGGTGAAAGACCTGTATTCTGAAAACTATAAAAAAAAATGATAAAGGAAACTGAAGGTGGCAAAAGGAAATGGAAACATACTCCACGATCATAGATTAGAAGAAAAATATTAAAATATCTATGCTACCCAAAGCAATCTACACATTTAATGCAATCCCTATCAATGTACCAAAAGCATTTTTCACATAAATAGAGCAAACCTAAAATTTGTATGGAACCACAATGACCCCAAATAGCCAAAGCAACCTTGAAAAATAAAAGTAAAGCAGGAGGCATCACAATTCTGGGCTTCAAATTATATTACAAAGCTGTAGTGATCAAAACAGTATGATACAAGCACCAAAAGAAAGACACAAAGATCAAATGGAGCAGAATAGAAAACTCAAAAATAAACTCAAAACTATATGGTCAATTAATCTTTGACAAAGCAGGAAAGAGTATCCTATGGGAAGAAGACAGGTCTTCAACAAATGGTGTTGGGAAAACTGGACCGCACATACAAATGAATGAAGCTGGACTACTTTCCTACACCATGAAAAAAGTAAATTCAAAATAGATTAAAAACCTAAATGTGAAACCTGGAACCATAAAAATCGTGGAAGAGAACACAGGGAGTAACTAGTCTGACATTGTCTTGCAACTTCTTTCTAGCTATGTCTCCTGAGGCAAAGGAAACAAAAGCAAAATTAAACTACTGGGATTTCATCAAGATAAAAAGTTTCTGCACAGCGAAGAAACCATCAACAAAACTAAGGCAACCTATGGAATATGAGAAGATATTTGCAAATGATATAACTGATAAAGGGTTAGTGTCCAAAATATATAATGAACTTATAAAATTCAACACCCCCAAACCAAATAAGTCAACTAAAAATGGGCAGAAGACACAAATAAATATTTTTCTTTTAAAAAATAATTTTTAATGTTTATTTTTGAGAGAGAGAGAGTGCATGTGCAAATGAACAAGCAGGAAGGGACAGAGCGGGACACAGAATCTGAAACAGGCTCCAGAATCTGAACTGTCAGCACAGATCCCAGTATAGGACTGAACTCACGGACTGCGATATCATGACCTGAGCCAAAGTCGCTCATTCAACCAACTGAGCCACCCAGGCTCCCCAATATTTTTTAAAGAAGATATACCCATGGCCAACTGCCTTATGAAAAGTTGCTCATGTCACTGATCACCAGGCAAATACAAATCAAAACTGCATTGACCTACCATCTCTCATCTGTCAGAATGGGTAAAATTAACAACATAAGAAACAACAGGCACTGACAAGGATGTGGAGAAAGGTGAACTCTTCGGAGGTGTTGGTGGGAATACAAACTGGTGCAGCCACTCTGGAAAACAGTATGGAAGTTTCTCAAAGTTAAAATAGAACTACCCTACATGATTCATTAACTGCAGCACTAGATATTTACCCAAAGGATACAAAAATACTGATTCAAAGAAATACACACACCCTGGGGTTTATAGCAACAGGCAAATTATGGAAACAGCTCAACTGTCACTCAGTTGATAAATGGATAAAGAATAGGTGGTGTATATACACAACAGAATATTACGCAGTCATTAAAAGAGTGAAATCTTGCTATTTACAGCAATGTGAATGGAGCTAGAGAGTGTAATGCTCAGCAAAATACGTCAAAGAAAGACAAATATATAAGGTTTCACTCATGTGGAGCTTAAGAAACAAAACAAATGAGGAAAGGGAAAAAGAGACTCTTAATTATAGAGAATCAACTGATGGTCAAGAGAAGGGACATGAGGGGATGGATGAAATCGTGATGGGGATAAGGAATACACTGTTTGTGATCAGCACCGAGTGTTGTTTGGAAGTGTTGAATCACTATATTGCACACCTTAAACTCATACTACACTATATGTTAACTATTTTAAATAAAAATGTAAAAAAAAAGCATTATATTTTTACTCCTCTGCCATACATAGTTTAGGTATATGTTGTCATATTTTGCATTCTTTTATTTTGTGAGTCCCTGGAGTAGTTGGTATAGATGTACTTAATTTTGGTGCTCTGTGCTTCTTATTTTTCTTGGTCTTGCTTATTGTCATTCCTCTCCACTCAGAATCCCATTTAACATTTCTTGTAAGGCTACTTTATTAGTCATTAGGCCTCTAACTGTTTGGGAAATTCTTTATCTCTTTTTCTATTCTGAATGGTAGCCTTGCTGGATAGGATATTCTTCATTGCAGGTTTTTTCATTTCAATAAGTGAAATGTATCTCAGTATTCACTGTATTTTGAATATGTCATGCTGTTCTCTTTTGGCCTGCAGAGTTTCTGCTGAAAAATCAGCTGAAAGCCTTATGGGGTTTCTTTTGCATGTAACTGCTTTGTTTTCTCTTGCCATTTAAAAAAAATTCTCTTTTATCACTGCTTTTTGCCATTTTAATCACATTGTATCTTGACGTGGACCTCCTTGGGTTGGTTTTCTTGGAGGTCGTCTATGCCTCCTGGGTGTGGATTTCTGTTTCCTTCCCCACATTGAACTGCTGAGTGCAGGTTAGAGGGGGTGGGCCCACAGAAGCACACGGATGGAGCATGCTTTAGCAAGTGAGGTGGGATGTGTTTGGGCTGGTTCCCACAGGTGTCCGTGCATCTAGGCGGGGGTCAGGGAGGAAAACAGCGCTGCCAGTTCTTCTGTTCTTAGAGAAGTCTCTAGAGATCCCTGCTCCTCCTGCACATTTCCTACATTAGTATATAAAACTCTTTCCCTATAGCCCAGGCACTTTTCTTCCTACTGCTTCTTTGTTGTATCTCAGTGGGGTTTGTTTGTTATGCTGTCTGTTTAAGGGACTCAGTTTCCAATCACTTCCTGCTCTCCAGTAGCCCAGTCTGCAGCCCAGTCTGATTTCTAAAGTTGCTGCTAATTATAAGAACTCAGGAAGTCATATCCCTCTGGTTTTCAAAGCCAAATATCCCTCTGGTTTTCAAAGCCAAATATTTGTCTCCCCGGTGCAGGTCTGCCTTGCCTGGAGTGCCTGGCTCAGGGTGTGCCCCTCTCCCTTCTCTGTGTTGCAGTATCCCTCCCTCCCGTGGACAGTCTCATGGATCAGTTTGCTTCCTGACCCCTTCTCTCTCTTTCTACCATTTTTTGATGTGGCTTCTTCTCTATCTTTAGCTGTGAAGAGTCTTTTCTGCCAGGCCTTGGGTTATTTCCTGATTTATTTACACCGATGTGGGTGTTATGTAGATGTATCTGTGGGAGGAAGCAAGCTTAGAAGACTTCTACTTGGCCATCATTTTTGGAAATCAGATATCAGTTTGACTTTTGTTTTTTGTTTTATGGTTGTTGTTTTTAGATTTCACATAGAAGTGAGATCATATGGTATTTTTCTTTCTCTGTCATGTCTATTTGACTTAGCCCAATACCTTCTAGGTTCTATCCATGTTGTCACAATTGGGAGGATTTCTGCACTTTCCGCGGTTGAATAGTATTCCCGTGTGTGTGTGTGTACACTACAACGTCTTTCTCCATTCACCTGTTGATGAACACTTAGGTTGTTTCCATGTTTTGGCTACTATAAATAATGCTGCAGTCAGAGTACGGGGTACAGATACCTTTTCACCATAGCGATTTGTTTTCCTTCAGATATATCCCCAATTTATATCCTGGATCATACAGTAATTTTATTTTTAATGTTTTTAGTAGTCTCCATTTATAATCCCACCAACAGTGCCCAAGGATTCCCTTTTGCCCATATTCTCACCAGCATTTGTTATGTCTTGTCTTTTTTTTTTTTTAATGTTTATTTTTGATAGAGAGCACGTGTGAGCGGTGGAGGGCAGAGAGAGACGGGTACAGAGGATCTGAAGTAGGCTCTGTGCTGGCAGCAGTGAGCCCTCTGTGGGGCTCACACTTATGAAGGTGAGATCATGACCTGAGCCCAATCTGGAGGCTTAACCAACTAAGCCACCCAGATGCCCCTACTGTCTTTTTAATAATAGTCACGCTGACAGACATGGCGTGATACCTCATGTGGTTTTGATTTGCATTTCCCTAGTGATGAGTGATATTGAATCTATTTATGTACCTACTGACCATTGAATATCTACTCTTGGAAAGTGCCTATTCAGGTCCTTTGACCATATTTCAATTCTTTTATTTTTCTGATGTTGAAATGTATGCATTCTTTATGTATTTTAAGTGCTAACAATTTATCACATACATGGCTTGCCATTTTTTCCCATGCTATAGATTGTGTTTTCATTTTGTTGATTATTCTGCTCAGAGCCTTTTTAGTGTGATGTACTATACTTTGTTACTTTTTATTTTGCTGTTTGTGTTATATCAAAACAAACATTGCCAAAGCTGATGTCAAGAAACTTTTTTCCTACATTGTCTTCTAGGAGTTTTATAGTTTGAGTCTTTAATTCCTCTTGAGTTTATTTTAGTGGTGCAAGAAAGGGGTATAATTTCATTCTTTTATATCTAATTTTGAATATCTAATTTTCTCAGCACCATTTCTTAAAGTGAGTCTCTTTTCTTTACTGAGAAATCTTGGTATCCTTGTCAAATATTAGTTGACATATATGCATAGGTTTATCTCTGGTCCTTCAATTATGTTCCATTGGCTTGTCTTTTTTTATGCCAATAACATATTGTTTTGATTACCAAAGCTCTATAAGACAGTTTGAAATCACTGAGTTTTATGCCTCTTGATTTTTCTTTCAGAGTATTGTTTTGGCTATCCAGGGTCTTTTGTGGTTTTTTACAGATTTTAGGATTCTTTTCTATTTCTGTAGAAAATGGCATTGGAATTCTAATAAAGACTGCATTTTACCTATAGATGGCTTTGGGTAGTGTGGCCATTTTAACAAGATTAATTCTTCCAACCAAGAACACTGGATACCTTTCTGCTTATTTGTGTCTTTGATTTCTTTCATTGATGTCTTCTAATACTCAAAGTAAAACTTTGAGTTCCTTGGTAAGTTTTTTCTAAATATTTTATTATCTTTATTGCTTTTGTAAATTGGATCTTTTCTTATCTTTTTAAAAAGATTATTCTTCATTAGTGTATGGAAACACTCCTGGTATTTTCAGAAGTTTTTATTTGTTTGTTTGTTGGCTTAATGAGAGAGAGAAAATTCCAAGCAGGCTCTGTGTTGTCAGTGCAAAGCCCAATGCGGGACTTGATCTCATGATTGTGAGACCATGTCCTGAGATGGAATCAAGAGTTGGATGCTTAACCAACCGAGCCACTCAGGCATCTCTGTACACTCCCAATATTTTAAAAAATTATTTTTAAATTGTTATTTAATTTTGAGAGAAAGACGGAGGGCAAGCAGGGGAGGGGAACAGAGAGAGGGAGACACAGAATCCAAAGCACACTCCAGGCTCTGAGCTGTCAGCACAGAGCCCAACATGGGGCTTGAACTCATAAGCCATGAGATCATGACCTGAGCCAAAGTCAGATGCTTAACTGACTGAGCCACCCAGGTGCCCCAACAGTCTTGACTTTTGTATGTTAATTTTCTGTCCTGCAACTGTACTTAATTTATTGTTTATATCTAAGTTTAAAAAAAAATGTTGAGAGAGAGAGACAGACAGAATGAAAGTGGGGAAGGGGCAGAGAGAGACACACACACAGAATCTGAAGCAGGCTCCAGGCTCTGAGCTGTCAGTACAGAGACCAACACGGGGCTTGAACCCACGAACTACAAGATCATGACCTGAGCTGAGGTCAGATGCTTAATTGACTAAGCCATTCAAATTATATCTAAATTTTTAATTGGAATCTAGAACATTCTATATCTAAAATCATATCAGTAGCAAATAAAAACAATTTTACTTATTCTTTATTAATTCTGATGATTTTAATTTCTTTTTCTTGCCAGATTGCTCTAGCCAGAACTTTCAGTAATATGTTGAATAGAAGTGGCAAGAGTGAGCACCCTTGTCTTGTTGCTAATCTTATAGCAGAAGCTTTCATCCTTTTGCCATTAGGTATAATTTCAGCAGTGGGTTGGTCATGCAGAGCATCTGTATTATATTAAGATACATTCCATCTCTCCCTAATCGGTTGAGATTTTCTTTTTTAAACATGAATCAATGTTGAACGTTGTCATATGCTTTTTATGTGTCTATTGAGACAATCATAGAATTTTTTTTCTTTCATTCCCTTAATGTAATATACTCCATTAATTTACATATGTTAAGCCACCCTTGATTCCAGGAGATAAACAGCAGTTGGTCATGGTAAATGATCCTTTCCAAGCTACTGAATTTGGTTTGCCAGTATTTTATTGAAAATCTTTGCATATATATTCATCAGAGATATTTGCCTGCAGTTTTCTGATAGTGTCCTTTTCTGGCATTGGTATCTGGGTAACACTGGCCTCAAAAAATGAATTTGGAACTGCTTTCTCCAATTTTTTGGAAAAAGTTGAGAAAGATTGGTGTTAATTCTTCATTTGATAAAATTCACCAGTGAAACTATATCGTCCTGGGTTTTCCTCAATAATTTCAAAATTATTGATTACTGATTCAATCTTCTTACTAGTAATTGCTGTATTCAGATTTTATATTTTTTCCAGAATAAGTCTTGGTAGTTTATATGCTCCTAAAATTTTTCCACTTTTTTTACGTATTCAGTTGTTGGCATATAGTTGTCCCTAGTAGCTTCTTTAGGCTATTTGTATTTCTGTGATACCATTTTTATGTCTTCTTCATTATAACTTTGCTGATTTGGATCCTCTTTTTTCTGCTGTCTGGGTGGCTCAGCTGGTAGAGCATCTGGATTCTCTTTTTTCCTTGGTTAATCTAGATAAAGGTTTGCAAATTTTCTTTATCTTTAAAATTGTTAAAGGAACCAACTGTTAATTTTTAAAAACTTTTCTGTTCTCAATTTCATTTATTTCTGATCTAATCACAAACATTTCTTTCCTGTGCTAATTTGTACCTATTTTATTATTATTATTCTAGTTTCTTTTGTAAAATTAGATTTATTAAGATCTTTCCATTTTCTTGAAGTATGTGTTTATAGCTATAAACTTCCTTCTCAGAACTATGTTTGCTGCATCCCAAAAGTTTTGGTGCATCATGTTTCCATTTTTATTTGTTTCAAATAGTTTCTTCTTCGATCCAGTGGTTGTTCAGGAAACTGTTAATTTGAACGTATTCATGAGTTTTCTCTTGTTTTGATTTTCTCTTGTTACTGATTTCTCATTTATAATCATTATGGCTGGTATGGTCCAGTATGGTCCATATTCAGTATGATTTTAACTTCTTGAGTTTGCTACTAATTATTATGTGGCCTAACATATGGTCTATCCTAAAAAATGTCCCATATGTGCTTGGGAAGAATGTATATTCTGTTGTTGGATAGCATGTTCTGTATGTGTCTATTAGGCCTATTTGGTTAATAGTGTTGTTCAAATCCTCTTTTCACAACTGATGATCTATCTGGATGATTTACGCATTTTTGTGAATGGGGTATTAGGTTTCTTAGCTGTTACTGTATTGCTGTTTATTTCTGCTTTTAGATCTGTTAGTGTTGCTTTATCTAGTTGGGTTGTTGTTTATCTAGTTGGGAATATTAACATTTACAGCCATTTTATTTTCTAGGTGTATTGACCCCTTTATAATTACATAATGACCTTCTTTGTCTCTTTTTACCATTTTTTACCCAAAAAATCCTTTAATATTTATTCAGAAAAATACTTTTATCATATATCTTCAATTTTCATACATAAAGCAGTATAAATGAACTAAATTGGTATTCTTAAAACTTCTCTTGTATCTTTTTACCATTTTTAATTAATTATTTAAAATTTTTTAATGTTTATTTTTGAGAGAGAGATACAGCACAAGCTGGGGAGGAGAAGAGAGAGAGGGGGACACAGAATTGGAAGCAGGCTCCAGGCTCTGAGCTGTCAGCACTGAGCCCAAGCCGGGGCTCAAACCCACAGACCAGGAGATCATGACCTGAGCCAAAGTCAGATGCTTAACTGACTGAGCCGCCCAGGCACCCCATTACCATTTTTAATTTAAACTCTATTTTGTCTGGGGAAAAAAAGTATGGCTATGTCTATTTTTTTTGTTTGTTTGTTTTTTGCTGCTGTTACCGTTTCCTTGAAATGTTCCTCCTCTGCCCCCCCCCTCATCTATTCACTCTTAGACCATGTTTCTTTAAGGCTAAGGTTGGTTTCTGGTAGACAGCATATTTTGGATCTTTTTAAAATCCTGTCAGCTATTTTGGGCTGTGTTTCTGGACATAGGAACTGGTAACACCCGGGGGTCTGCTGGGGCTGCCTTTAGGGTCCCCGTTGGAGTGAGGCAGCTGTTTGACTTCTGAGGTAAAGCGTGGGGAGGGGTGTGTGACCCTGGCTGAGAATCGCTGGGTAGGACTGTTGGCTTCATTCCCTGTCCCTGTGAGGCTGAGTTTGTATATATATTTGTGTTTATAATTTCACATCCTTTCTCTTAAAGATGACAGTGAGAAATGCATACACTTCAGGCCTCACAAAACTTCACATTATCCCTGTGTGAGTCTCTCTGTAGGATAAATAAATAGAAGTGTGATTTGTTAGGCCAAAGGTAGGTATATTCATGTATTAAAGATATTATTAAATTATCTTTCACTAAAGTTGGAAATGTACATTCCCAATAGTGAAAAATGAGAGTAACTGTTTTCCTCATCTTCACTGATATATTAGGAAGTATTGTCAAATTTTTCAGCCTTCATCAAGATAAAGGAAAATAGGAATTCCTATTTCTTTTTGCATTTTTGTATTGTGATGGAAGTTGACTCATCTTAGTGTATTATATCTTCAAATATGCTGACTAGTCTTTCCTTTGATTTGTAGAAGCTCTAAGTATATTAAGGGAAATATACCTTTGGTAATAAGAGTTTTATATTCCTTTGTTTCTTGTTTTTCTTTTGTCCATGGTGGTTTTCATTTGCTTATTAATTTTTCTGCATATTTTTAAATGACTGTCTTTTTATAGTTGATGGTTTTGTGGAATAATTAGAAAGATGTTTCCCATCACTGAAAAAAATATATATGTATCTGTATATATCCTATTAGTTCTGTTTCTCAGGAGAGACCTGATGAATACAGACGGTATGTAAAATAGTTTGAGTATTCATCTTCCCTTGCTGAAAGAGGAGAAAATATCCCCACCCTTTGCCAACTTACTTGCATAGGTGTGTACATAAGCATGCAGAAGCTTGACATGTGCAGTACAATAAAACATATGATTTCTGTCCCCAGTTCCTGGTAGGAAAAAAAAAACAACTTAGGGAATAGGAGTATGTTTTTGGTTTTTTTTTTTTTTTATGTTAGTGAGATATCTCCTAGGAAGCCTCTAGAGAACTTGTAGATGGAAGCTGTTCTCCAGAAAGACCAACCTGGTGATTGGAGGTTTAGGACTTCAGGAGAATTCAGTCTTTAGGGAGGATTTTGAGTTTGATCATGTGGCCAAAGATTTAATAAGCCATGCCTACAAAATGACATCCTAGTAAATATTCTGCGTTCTGAGGAATGGTTGAGCTCTCTAGCTGTTGAATACATCCATGTGCCAAGAGGGAGACTGGCTTAATTCTGTGGACGGAGAATAAGGATGCTTTTTCCATTCCAGACCTCATCCTTATTCAGTTGGATGGTTCTTATGTAGAGCCTTTATAAGAGACCTGTCATTGTAAGTCATGCACCTTTTATAAACTTCTGTGGGTCATTCCAGCAAACTAACAAATACAAAAAATTTGTTGGAGTCACCCTAATTTGTTGCCAGTTGATTGGAAGCCCAGGGGATGTCAGCCCCACTGAAGGATGGCTGGTGTCCGAAGTAAGGGTAGAATTGTGTTGTACTGAGCCCTTAAAACTCTGGAGTCTGATGGGAACTCTGAGTAGATAATGTCAGAAGTGGGTTTCTGTCCACTGTCTTGGAATTGAAACAATACCATGAGACTCACTTCCATAAATGAAGCAAAATGCAAGAGGTAGCAGAGCAGAAGTTGTAAAAGATAGTATGTGTCTAGTTTTCATTGTGTTTCTCTGCCCAGATGGACACTGTTCCTTTAGCCTGGGTCCTGAGCAGAAACCATGCAGTAGAGCTGTAACTGCCTTACACCTTTGGATGTATGTTGGCAGGGGTGTGGGGCTCGTGGGGGTGGAGTAGAGTTACCACAAAGCCATTAGATGGCATTATCATCTGTCTCCTCACTCATCCAGAATCTAGGAGTCACTCTTGAGTCTTCTATTTCCCTTACTGTACACATGGAGCCCATCTTTTAGAAAATTCTATCCGTTCTATCTCCAAAATATATCACAAAGACACTCTCGAAATCTTTACTGTGGTGGTCACCTCTTGCCTACCTTCCCTAGATGATTGCCAAAATCTCCTAACTTGTCCTCTGTTTTTATTGACCCCTTCCCATTCATTCTCTAAAGAGCTGCAAAGTCATCATCGAAGCTAAATTGGATCATATAACTGTTTTTTCTGCCTAAAACCCTCGCTGGTTTTCCATTAGCTTTAGCGTCACATCCTCTTTGCAGGACCTACAAGTCGTGCCGGATCTATTCCTTGCTTGTCTCTAGCCTCACCACATCTCAGTTCCTTGCTTGCTTGTCTCCTCCCAGATGCAGCAGGCTTCTGCTGTTCTTCAGCTTTTTCCTACCTTGGGATCTTCGTGTGCGTCATTTCTTCCATCTCGAAAGCTTTTCCTCTCACGCTGTGAATGACGAATTCTTTATTTCTGAGCTGAACCATCCTCCTCTTACAAGACTTTGCTGACCACCCTACCTAGAGTAATCCCCTCTCAACAATTCTCTATCTCCTTTCGTCTTCCTTTTGTTACTTACTGACACATAGATATTTTAACCTGCTTTGCCTGGAAAACAAGTTTACTTAAGAAAGCAGGGACAGTAGCTGTCTTGTTCACTGTGTGTTCCCCCAGGACCCAGCACACAACAGATGCTTAGTAAGCATTTGTCAAGTGAATGAATCATTTGATACTGAGCAGATGAGATATAGGGCAGGCCTCCGAAAGGATCCCAGGCAGATGAATAGGCCTGTAAGGAAAGCTAATCTCAAGGATCTCCTTTGTTGCGTGCTTGTCTTGGCTGCCCTCGGGTAAAGGGAAACACTCAGTGTTCCATACTGTAAGGTTTTCCTTTGCATCCTCGTACATACACCGCTTTCCACACCGATAACCCCCACCCACCCCGCACCACGAATGCTACCAAATCCCAAAGCCAGGCCTCTGTTTTTCATTAACAGGTTGGCCAGATGGCTGACAAGCAACTTCCCTATGGTAAATAACAGATTTTCTTTTTTTGTTTTTTTTTTTGTCCAAAAGAGAAGGCACAAAAGATTGCTCACTTTTTAGGGCAGGTTTAGACAGGTGTGTTGTTCAGTCTTCACCTCTGTGACTTCCTGTTTACCCACCTGGACTTTTGCCATTTATCTCCAGTCTGTTCCTACAGAACCCAACCCCTTCCACTAACCCCTCTCTCCCCAAGCTCAGGGGCATGCAAGGTATATAAAAACATCTCTCTCTCTCTCCCTCCCTCCCTCCCTCCCTCCCTCTCCCCCTCTCCCCCTCTCCCCCTTCCTTCTCCTACTTACTTTCTCAGGCTCATGGGAAGAGGGGCATTTATTGAGGAATATGGTGGTGATTAGGACTGAGCTGAAATGAATCAGTAGGGTTTACAACCTGGCAAAGAATGACCCTAACAGCAAACAAGACCGTAAAATCAAGGTAGTTTAGAAGAGACAAATTGTTCCCATTTCCTCTGCTTGGATACATGCATATTAAAAATTTCTGTCTTTATCCTTGGGATTGTCCCCAGTTATAAATACACTGCTTCTTATTAGATTGTGAGCCATGAATAATGATTTTTACCACACCTCAAGTTTTTATACTTGTGTTTCAAATGAGGGAAACTTCGAGTCTTTTTGAGGAAAGGGTAGGAAATACATTTAGGTCTCCAAGGTGAATGATCTGATATTAAGGTTTGAACTGTGGACAATACGTTCCAATATTTCTATATATTCTATGTGGGGTTTTTTTTCTCTAATGTTTAATATGTAAACATTGAGGGAAGGTCTTCTCACTTTCCATGTGGTTAGCATTTTAGCTTTGTGGTGGACATTTTAACTTTGTTGATGGCATTATTCTTTAGAGATCTTAAATTTTAATATACTATATATTTGTTGAAATTTGTATAAATTTCATCTTTTGCTTTGTGGTATTTCAAGTTTTGATTTGAATTCGAATTAGTTAACATTTAGCGTAATGCTGGTCTCAAGAGTAGGATTTAATGATTCATCACCTACATATAACACCCGGTGCTCATCCCAACAAGTGCCCTCCTGGGTGTCCACCACCTGTTGAACCCAGCCCCTACCCACCTCCCCTCTGGTAACTGTCAATTGTTCCCTATAGTTAAGAGTTTGTTTCTTGGTTTGCCTCTCTTTCTGTTTTCATTTGTTTTATTTCCTAATTCTGCTGCGGAATCTGGTCTGCATCGCCAGCGGAAGAACTAAGCTGCACTGGAAATCTTGGAAGGGAGGCTCAGAGGAGATCATTCCAGAGGTCTGAGCCCAGAGCATTAGCAGAAGGAATAATTTATAGCTTGTCACTTCTGCATTCTGTATTAATGCATGGGACCAGCAGGGTGGGAAGAAGAACCCGGAAGGGGGAGCCTTTGATCAGGGACAGGTACTTCCTGATCAGTCCTGTTGGCCATCTTATAACAGATTTTTCCCTATCAATTCCACATGCAGTGAAAACATATGGCATTTGTCTTCTCTGACTGACTTATTTCACTTGGCATAATCCTCTCTAGGAACACATTATTCTTTTTGTATTAATTTTCTATCCAAATCTTTTCTGAGTTCTTTTATTCACTCTAATGATTTATTGGAAAATACTGACTTTTTTATTTAGATAATTCTGTATTTTACAAGTTAGAACAGCTTTGATTTTCTTCTTCCTAATCATTAGGTATTTTATTTCTTTTGTTCTGCTACTTGGCTAGAACCCCTAGTAGTGTTAAATAACAGCAATGAGAATAAGCATCTTTGTCTCATTCTTAACTGTTTAAAAGAAGTGTCTAATATTCACCATTAACTACATTTGCTGTAGGTCTCAGTACATATCCATCACATGATAGCACTAAGACTTATAGCATTACTAAGTATGACTTAATTTTATTAATTTGCTTAGAGATAATCACACATTATTTCCTCCTTCAATTTATTAATGTATTCATATTACAATTCTTGGATTGGCCATCATGGGTACATGTAGGGTATATTTTATTCTATATTGTACAATATTACACTACTGAACAAAATTTGCTTTTATTGTATAGTGTTTTGTTAGGGAAGGGTGTTAGGAATTTCTTTGTCCTTTCATTCTATTCCCCTTTTTTACATTGTGATATATTAGTTTTAGGATGTGTACAGCACAAGGACTTGATATACATAAATATTTTGAAATAACATCCATCATCACACATAATTACATGTTTACTTTCTTGTGATGAGAACATTTAAGATCTATGCTCTTAGCAACTTTTAAATGCACAGTAGAATATAATTAATTATAGTCACAATTCTGTATATTATATCCAGGACTTATTTTATACTTGGAATTGGCCACTTTCAACCTTTTGATCCCCTTCAACCATTTTCAACACCCTACCCCTGACCCCAGGTAAATATCACACTGTTCTCTGTATTCCAGAGTCTGAGTAGGGTTTTTTTGTAAGCAAAATAAAACACTACATGGCCTTCTCTAGGAGATTTATGTCATTTAGAAAAATGTCCTCAGGTATCCTCCATGATTATGCAAATGTCAGAATTTCTTTCTTTTTTATGACTGAATAATATTCTATTGTGCATAGACAGCACATTTTCTTTCCCATTTATTCGATGATGGATGCCTGGGTTGTTTCCAGGTCTGCATTACTGTAGATAACACTACAATAAACATGAAGATGCAAATATCTTTTTGAGTTAGTGTTTTTATTCCCTTCAAGTACATAACCAGAAGGAGAATTTCTCGATCATATGGGAATTCTAATTTTAGTTTCTTTTGAGGAACCTTCATATTGTTTTCAACGGTGGCTCACCAACAGGGATTCCACTCACAGTACACAAGGCTTCCCTTTTCTCCACATCCTCATCAGAAATGGTCAGCTCTTCTCATTTTGATAATAGACATGAAGCAATACATCGTGTGCATTTTCCTGATGATTAGTGATACTGAGCACCTTTTCCTGTGTCTATTGCCCATGTATGTATCTCCTTTGGACAAATATCAATTCAGATACCCTGCCCATTAATCAGACAGTTTGGGCTTTTCTGCAATTAAGTTATATGGGTTCTTTAGATATTTTGGATATTAACCCCTTAGCACATAAATGATTTACAAATATTGTCTCTAAATCAATAGATTGCCTTTTCATTTTGCTATTGATTTCTTTATCTTTAAAAAAAATTTTTTTACATTTATTTATATTTGAGAGAGTGACATAGTGTGTGAGTGGGGGAGGAGCAGAGAGAAAAGGAGACACATAAACCAAAGCAGGCTCTGGGCTCTGAGCAAGCTGGCAGCACAGAGCTCAACACGGGGCTTGAACCCATGAACTATGAGATCATGACCTGAGTTGAAGTCAGATGCTCAACTGACTGAGCCAGCCAGGCGCCCCTTGATTTCCTTTTGTTTGCAGAAGTTTCTATTTCTCTTGACTTTGTTTTTCAGGGAAAATTCAAAAAAATAGTTGCCAAGGTTAATATTAAGCATCTACTATCTATGTTTTTTTCCCTAGTGTTTTTATGATTTGGGGTCTTATATTGGCATTTTTAATTCATTTTCATATATAATGTAAGATATTGGTTCCATTTCATTCTTTTACATATGCCAGTCCTTTTTTCCAACACAATTTACTGAAGAGTCTGTCCTTTCTCCATTGAATATTCTTGGCTCTTTGTTGTAAATTAGTTGGCCATATACACATAAACTTCTTAGCTCTCTATTTCATAAATATGTATCTGCTTTTATGCTAATACCATACTCTTTTGAATACTGTATGTTTGTAATATAGTTTGAAATCAGGATGTGTGATGACTCCAGCTTTGTAGTTCTTTTTTTTTCTTGTTTTATTTATGTAAGTAATCTTTACATCCCACATGGCGCTCAAACTCCTGATCCCCAGATGAAGAGTTCCATGCCCCTCCAGCCTTGTATTTCGTTCTCAAGATTGTTTTGGCTACTAAATGGTTCCATATAAATTTTAGGATTGTTCCATTTCTGTAAAAAATGCTACTGTAATGTTGGCAGGGATTGCATTGAATCTGTAGATTGTTTCGGGTCATACAAACATTTTAACAGTTTTAGTTCTTCAAATCTGTGAACACAGATTATCTTTCCATTTATTTGTGTCTTTGATTTCTTCCAGCATTGTCATAGATATCATAGTGTAGGTCTTTCATCTCCTTAGCTAAATTCATTTCCAGGTATTTTATTCTTTTTGATTCAACTATAAATAGGATTTTCTTAAATCTTTTTTGATAGTTGGTTATTACTATATAGAAATACGAGTGGTTTTTGTATATTAATTTTTGTATTCTGCAACTACTGAATACCTTTATTCTCAACTTTTTAGTGGAGTTTAGGATTTTCCATATATATATATATATATATATATTCTGTCAAATGCTTTATTTCCATATATATATATATATTCTGTCAAATGCTTTATTTCCAACTATCAAGATGATCGTGTTTTATCCTTCATCTTGTTAATGTCATGTATCACATTGATTTATTTGCAGATGTTGTATCCCTGGAATAAAGTCTACTCGTGGATTTATATTCTTGGATTCTTTGCATATTTATTTACCGTATATGCATAGGTTTATTTCTGGGCTTTTATTCTGGTCTATTAATCTATGAATCTGTTTTTGTAAATATGTGCATATATAATCCTATTTTGACTAACAACAGCTGTATAATATAGTTTGAAATCGGGGAGTGTGATGTCTCCCAGCTTTGTTCTTCTTTCTCAAGATTGTTTTTGTTGTTCAGGTGTTTTTTTGTTCTTGTTGTTGTTTTGGGGGTTTTGTTTTGTTTTATTCCATACAAATTTTAGGACTGTTCTCTCTCTGTCTCTCTCTTTTCAATGTTTGTTTATTTTTGAGAGAGACAGAGAGAGAGAGAAAGCGAGCGAGCAAGCACGAGCAAACAGGGGAGGGGCAGAGAGAGATGGAGACAAAGAATCCAAATAGGCTTCAGGCTCTGAGCTGTCAGCACAGAGCCTGATGCGGGGCTCGAACTCATGAACAGTGAGATCATGACCTGAGTCGAAGTCAGATGCCCAATGGACCGAGCCACCCAGGTGCCCTTGTTTGTTCTCTTTCTTTGAAAATGTCTTGGAAATTTTGATAGCCATTACATAGTAGGCACATATTTGTTTACTGTTTTGGGTAATTAAACATTTTAACAATATCGTTCAAATCCATAAGTAAGGTATATCTTTCCATTTATTTGTCTTCCTCAACACTTTCATTAATGTCTTATAATCATCAATAAACAAGTATTCCACCTACTTAAAATTATTCCTGGGTATTTTATTCCCTTTGATGTAATTATAAAAGGAATTACTTTCTTAAAATCTTTCTGATAGTTAATTATAAGTATATAGAAATGCAACAGATGTACAGATTTTGTATATTGAAGTTTTATTGAATTTGTGTATTCACTTGAACAATTATTTGATAGGATCCTTAGAATTTTCTACAGATAAGGTGATGTCCCTGCAATATTGACAGTTTTACTTCTTTTCCAGTTTATTTATTTCTCAGATAATTGCTTCAGCTAAGACTTTCAACTGTGTCAAGTAAAAGGGGTGGCAGTGGGCATTCTTGTCTTGTTCCTGATCGTTGAGGAAAAGTTATCAGCTTTTCACCATTGAGGATGATGTTAGTTGTGGCATTGTCATATATGGTGTTTATTTTGCTGAGGTTATTTTCCATCTATACCCACTTTTTATGAGAGGTTTTATCATGATCAGATGTTGAATTTGGTCAAATACATTTTCTCCATCTATCGAAATGATTGTATGAGTCTCATACTTCATTTTGCTAATGTGGAGTATCCTACTGATTGAAGTGCAGGTGTCGGATTATTGTTATCCTGCCATTCCCGTAAGAAATTGCATTTGATCATGGTGCATGATTATTTTTTTTGTTTTTTATTTTTTTAATAGTTTATTGTCAAATTGGTTTCCGTACAACATCCAGTGCTCTTCCCCACAAGTGCCCTCCACCATCACCACCACCTCTTTCCCCCTCCCCCTTCCCCTTCAACTCTCAGTTCATTTTCAGCATTCAATAGTCTCTCAAGTTTTGCATCCCTCACTCTCCCCAACTCTCTCTCCCTCCTCCCCTCCCCCTGGTCCTCCATTAGGTTTCTCCTGTTTTCCTGTTAGACCTATGAAGTGCATGATTATTTTAATGTTCTGTTAAGTTTTGTTTACCGTTATTTTGTTGGTGATCTTTGCTTCTGTGTTCATCATGGATATTGGCCTGTAATTTTCCTTTCTTGTAGTACCCTGGTCCTTTTGGTATCAGATAATGCTGGCCTCATAAAATGAATTTGGAAGAATTCCCTCCTTTTCAATTTTTTGGAAAAGTTTGAAAAAAATTTCTATTCTTTCTTCAATGGGTGGTAGAATTCACCAGTAAAGTCATCTGGTCCTTGACCTTCTTGGAGGTTTTTAAATGTTGATTGAATCTCCTAGCTAGTAATCACTGTGTTCAGATGTTGTATTTCTTTCTGGTTCAGTCTTGGTATGTTGTATGTTTCTAGAAATTTATCCATTTTTTCCTAGATTTTCATACTTGTCAGCAAATAATTTCTTATATTAGTCTCTTGTGACCCTTTGTATTTCTTTGTTATCAGTTATAACAGAACCCCTTCCATGTCTGATTTTTTTCTAATGCTCTCTCTCTTTCCTTAGTGAATCTAGTTCAAGGTTTGTCAATTTTGTTTATCTTTTGAAAAATCAGCTCTACTTTTATTATGTTCATTGACCTTTTATATTGTCTTTTTAGTCCCTTTTCAGTTATGTATGCTCTAAACTTTATTTCTTTCCCCCTACCAACTTTGGACTTTATTTATTCTTTTTCTAGTTACTTGAGTTTTAAGGTTAGATTGTTTTTTTGTGACACTTCTTCTTTCTTAATGTAGGCATTTATCACTGTGAACTTTCCTCCTAGAGCTACAATTGGTATTTCCCAGTAGTTTTAATATTTTTTTTAATTCAAGGTATGTTTTAATTTCTCTTTTGTCTCCTCATCGATCCATTGGTCATTCTTAATGTTGTATAATGTCTCCATATTTGTGAATTTTCCACTTTTCTTATTGTAATTTTCTAGTTTTATACCATTGAGGTCATAAATGATGCTTGACATGGTTTCTGCCTATGTTATATAGCTGTCAATATTACACAGCTATTATTAGTCAAAATAGGATTATATTGGCAAAAAAATCAATGAAACACATTGGTGTATATGGGTTATTAACACACCTGACTAGTATTATATAGTTCTATGTTATTCTCTCAGATCTGTGAATGTTTGCTTTATATATTTATGTCCTCCTATGTATTGTATATAAGTATTTACAAATATGTCTTGTATTGTACCTTTTATCAGTATATAATCACATGTTTTGTTGCCTATTACAGACTTTGTTGTAAAGTCTATTGTAAATATGTAAGGCTATCTCAGCTTTCAGCTTCCATTGGCATGGAATATATTTTGTTATCCCTTCACTTCACGTCTTTGTGGTTTACATCTTAAGTGAGTCTCTTGCAGACAGCATAGGTCTTGCTTTTTTTCTTGTTATGTTTCTTGCCATTCACCAACTCTGTATCTTTTGATTGGAGAATTTACTCCATTTACATTTAAAGTAATTATTGATAAATTCATACCGCCATTTTTAAAGTTTGTTTATTTATTTTGAGAAAGAGAGTCGGGGAGAAACAGAGAAAAAGAGCAAAAGAGAATCCCAAGCAGGCTCCATGGAGCCTGAAGAGGGACTCAAACTCACGAACAGCGAGATCATGACCTAAGCCAAAACCAAGAATCACACTTAACAGAGGGAGTCCCACAGGTGCCCCACATTCTGCCATTATAATTGTTTTCTGGCTTTTTAATAATTCCTCTTTATTCTTTTTTTTTTCTCTTACATTTTTCCTTTGTGGCTTGATTACTTTAGTAGTATGCATAACTAGCTTCTTAATTATGATTTGTATGTTTACTATAGGTTTTTGCTTCGGGGTTACCATGGAATTACATATAACAACTTATGGTTATAAATTATTTTAAGTTGTTAACAGCATAATTGGGATGTATTTGAAAGTTCTATATTTATTACCCCCTCCCCCACACACAGTGTCTTTGACATCATTTTTCACATCTTTTTAGCTTGTGAATCCATTAATGAATTATTATAGTTATGTTCCTACTTTTAGCCTTTTTACTAGCTTTATAAGTGGGTAATCCAGTACCTATTTATATATTTAGTGTACTAGTGAGAGCTATATATTCATATATTTTCTTGTCACTAATTTTCACTCTTCTTTTTTTCCAGCTTAAATAGGTTCCTTTAACATTTCTTATAAGGCCAAACTACTGCTGTTGAAACTTTTTAACTTTAACTTGTTTGGAAAACTATGTTTCCTTCAATTTTGTATGACGCTTTGATGGATATATTATTCTTGGCTGGATATTTTTTCTTTTAGCACTTTGAGTATATTGTTTCACTCACTTTTAGCCCACAATGGTTCTGCTGAAAATCTTCATATAGTCTTAGGTGAGTATCCTTGTAAGAAGTTATTTTTCTCTTGCTGTTTTTCATATTCTCTCCTTGTATTTAACTTTTGATATTTTAACTATAATGTATCTTTGTGTGGATCTCCTTGGGTTCCTCGTATTTGGGACTCACTGGGATTCCTCGATCTGAAGAGATCTACATTTTTCCCAGGTGAGGCAATTTATAGCCATGATTTCTTCAAATAAATTTTTGGCCCCTTTTCTCACTTTTCCTGGCACTTGTATGATGTGATTATTAATACACTTGATGTCCCATATCTTCACTTGTTTTCATTCTTTTTCTTTATGTTACTCTGACTCCACTGCCATGTCTTGAGTACACTTCTCTTTTTTTCTGCTTGATCTAGGTTGTTATTGAATTCCTTTGGTGTACTTTTCATTTCAGTTATTGTATTTTTCTGTGACTTCTATTTGGCAGTATATGTCTTTGTTAAATTTCTCATTCTGTTCATCCATTCTTCTTGAGGTTCATTGAGCATCTTTAGGACCATTATATTAAACTTTTTCTCGGGTAAAAGTCTTATCTCTGTTTCCTTAAGATTTTTTTCTGTAGTTTTATTTTGTTCTTTAATTTGGAAGATATTCCTTTGTTTCTTCATTATGCTTGACTCTCTGTGTTGGCTTCTGTGCATCAGATGAAACATCTACCTCTCCTAGTCTTGAAGGAGTGGCCTCATGTAGGAGATAAATCTTATTATTCAACCCCATGCTGTTTCTTGGTTGATTCTCAAATATTTTCTTTTAAGATTTGCTTTTTTTAAAATTTCTTATTTTTATTTAAGTGTAATTAGCACACAATGTTTTATTAGTTTCAGGTGTATACAGTATAACACTTCAACAATTCTGTAGATTTCTCAGTGCTCATCAAGATAAGAGGACTCTTAATCTCCTTTATCTATTTTACCCATCCCCCCAACTCCTCTTCAGCAACCACCAGTTTGTTCTCTGTATTTAACAATAAGTTTTTGGGGCACCTGGGTGGCTCAGTTGGTTAAGCAGCCAACTTTGGCTCAGGTCATGGTCTCGTGGTTTGTGAGTTCGAGCCTCGTGACAGGCTCTGTGCTGGCAGCTGAGAGCCTGGAGCCTGTGTCTCCCTCTCTCTCTGTCCCTCTCAGGTTCATGCTCTCTCTCTCTCAAAATTAATAAATGTTTTAAAAAATAAGTTTTGGGCAGTGTGTGAGTGGCTAAGTTGGTTAAGCATCTGACTCTTGATTTTGGTTCGTGTAATGATTTCACAGTTCATGAGTTTGAGGCTTGCGTTGAACTGCAACTGACTCATTCCCTTTCTGTCTGCCCCTTCCCTGCTCACTCCCTCGTTCGTTCTCTCTCTCTCAAAATAAATGAATACACTTTTTTTAAGAAAGAAGGTATTTTTAATAGTTTATTGTCAAGTTGGTTTCCATATAGCACCTAGTGCTCTTCCCCACAAATGCCCTCATCCATGATTTTTTTGATTTGTCCTTTTGCCCATTTGCTTTGTTTCTTAAGTTTTATGTATTATTAAAATCATATGATATTGGGGCACCTGGGTGGCTCAGTTGGTTAAAGTGTCTGACTTCAGCTCAAGTCATGGTCTCACGGTTTGTGGGTTCGAGCCCTACATCTGGCTCTGGGCTGACAGCTTGGTGCCTGGAGCCTACTTTGGATTCTGTGTCTCCATCTTCTCTATGTCCTTCCCTAACTCACACTCTATCTCTCAAAAAATAAACCTTAAGATCATATGGTATTTATCTTTCTCTGACTGCCATATTTCACTTAGCATTATACCCTCTGAGTCCATCTATGTTGTTTTAAATGACAACTTTTTATTCTCTTTTATGGATCAATTATACACTACCTCTTTTTTATCCATTCGTCTATCAATGGGCACTTGCATTGCTTCCATAATTTGGCTATTATAAATAGTGTTGCCAAAAAGAAAGAAGTGCATATATCATTCCAAATCAGCATTTTTATATCCTTTGGGTAAGTAGCCAGTATTGGAACTACTGGAATATATGGTAATTCTATTTTTAAGTTTTTGAGGAACCTTCATACTGCTTTCCACAGTGTCTGCATTGAATTTACATTCCCACCAACAGTGCATTAGCTACATGCAAAAGAATGAAACTGGACCACTTTCTTACACCATACACAAAAATAAACTAAAAATGGAAAGACTTAAATGTGAGACCTGAAACTGTAAAATTCCTAGAAGAAAACATAGGCAGAAATTTCTCTGACATTGGCTGTAGAGACATTTTTTTCTAGATACGTCTTCTCCAACAAGGGAAACAAAAGCAAAATTAAACCGTTGAGACTTTGCCAAAATAAAAATCTCTTTCACAGTGAAGGAAAACATCAGCAAAACAAAAAGGCAACCTCCTAAATGTGAGAAGATATTCGCAAATGGTATATCCAATAAGGCGGTTAATATCCAAGGTATATGAATAACTTATGCAAACAACAGCAAAACCCCAAATAATCCAATTTAAAATGGACAGAGGACCTGAATAGACATTTTTCCAAAGAAGACAAAAAGATGGCCAATAGACACATGAAAAGATGCTCCACATCACTAATCATCAGGGAAATACAGAATGAAAACCACAATGAGTTATCACTTTGCATCTGTCAGAATGGCTAAAATGAAAAATATAAGAAATAACAAGTGTCTCATATAATTTCGGTTGTCAAAGCAACCTATTTATTTTTAATAGCCCCTAATTATTGAGTTTGTACTGAGGACCGTCATTCTCCCAAAGGAGAGGATCTCAGGCAGCACCTAGCTTCAGGGTGACTGGAAATCAGACTCTCAGGCAGCAATTTTTAAATTATGCAAATATGTACAGTCCTGTTGGATTATAAGCATTAGCCCCTCTGGCTTACTCCTCAGGGTAAAACTCCAGGATAAGCAAATAGACCTCTCTCCCAAAAATGATTGCATCTGTATTTCAGTCTGCTGTCTGTGCCGACTGGCGGTGGTGGCCTGCCAAGAACTGTCTTTCTACAGTTGTCACGGTCCTGTGGGATCCAGGAGTGAGCCCCCGCTCTGGCCACCAGAGCCAGGTGATTAAGGGGTCCCCCTGGGCAGTAGGTGCAGAAACAGGGACAAAGAACTCTCTTCTCATCCATACTGACATTCGGGAGCACAGCAGAGGAAAGGTGAGAAGACAGTGACCACCCTCCAAGGTCTCTTGAAAGTACTATCATCCTTCCTCAGATATGTGTTTAATTGGAATCCTTCCCCTCATATTTCAGCTCGATGATAAATCAATAGACCTCTTTCACAGGAAGATTGAGCTCTTGGGTCTTGTGTCTCTGCTGTGTCTGGAGCGTGGGAGCTGTTTAAGTATTTATTCTCTGTTGGTTACGCTTCGGTGGGATCTGAGAAGGTAATATTCTTGGCCACCAGAGCCAGGTGATAGAGATGTGTCTCCTGGTGGCAGCTGCAAAAGCTGTGGTGCTACACAAAGGTATAAACTCTTTTCTGGGAGACACCGGGAAGCTGGAGTGAGACAGAAGGAGAGTGCAGAGAGCACCCATCAGCCTTTGTTTCTTGAGAGCAACTCCACGAGCTCATAGAGGTCAAAACAGATGGCTAGCCCTCTGGCCAAAGCTCCTGGACAAGCAAATAGGCTTCTTTCTCAGGAAAACTGGGTGCATGTTTCAGTCTGCTGTGTGGGCATACACGGGGGTGGTAGCCGCCTTTTCCATTGTTAGAGTCTCATAAGACCCAGGAACACAAGCTCCCTAGGCGTCCAGGGCCAAGGAATCTGGGGGTGTCCCCTGGGTGGCAGCCATACAAGTGAGGCATCAGACATGACAAAAAGTTCCCCTCCGGGACATCCTTGCTCGCTGGAGTGTTGCGTAGAGAGAGTGAGCAGGGGGCTTCTGAGGCCTTGAGTGAGGAAGACAGGGACCTTAAAGTTGGCATCTTCTGTAGGGAAAAAAGCTGGAAAGAAAAGTCCTAGAATGAAAGAAATAGCCCCTGTCGCTGGTGTGATAAAGAGGGGAAATATGAGGAGGTTACCTGCGGGGGCAGTGTGGATAAAAAGCCGAGGGTACTGGAGAAAAAAGACAAGGAAATGGTACCCACCAACCGCAGCAAGACAGAGCAGAAACATAAAGAAAAGGCCTGCTGCAGAGCAGGATAAAGTCCTAGGTTCTGGGGGGAGTGATGATGGTCTGTAAAGATGGGGCCCCCGGACTTTGTCCTAGGAGTATCCGAGTAGGCCTCTAGCTGTCCCTGTGCTTCTGAGGACATTTAAGATCAGTGGACAGTCCTCTTTCTGGGTGTGATTGGCTTCTGTGCTGGGCTCTGGGGTAATGAGTCTGAGCAAGTGATCTATTTAAGAGGCATTTCTTAAGTCTTCATAGCTTTGTGGGTCTTACGGATGGGAGCTCCTCCGGTTTTCAAACTAGATATCTGGGGGGCTCATTCCCCAGCAGCAGGTCTTAAAGGTTGGAGTGTCTGAAATGGGGCTCAAACCCATTGTTCCACATGGAGAGGCTCAGGGTTCTGAGTTCTCTTCCAGTGGTGGATCACCGGACCCAATGTGGGGTTCATGGCAAGACTGCATTTCAGCCCTGTATACTAGCTTCAATGCAGTATTTTATCATTTTCCTAATGTGTAGTCATTGTTCAGCTACTTTCTAGGTTTTTGTAGAGTAAATTGTGCCAAATGGAGCTGTAGATTCACTAGGTGTCCCTGGAAGGAGATGATTTCAGCATATTCCCACCTTGAAATGGAAGTAGTTTCTTGTATATTAGGTGATGCCTTCCGGGTCTATGCTTTCATCTGAAAGTTTTGTCTCACCGTCGCCAATATGAGAATATAGACGCAGACTTGAGTCTGTCCCACAACTTCAGGTGAAGTGATTTTTTTTTTTCAGACTTTAAACCTCTGAACCATCAAGTGCATATTAGCTGCTTTGGAGTTTTCTAACATATTTTTGGTGGCACCAGAATGTGGGAGAAGGTTCTTGAAAGAGTATTGCCTTCACCAAAAAAGTGCATCCAGATTGGGTTTTTGAGAAAAAGAATTGTTTTGACACTTTGCTTCCGGTTGGCTCCCCATTTCAGCACTCAGCAGGTCGCTTATGCTTCTGTCACCATATCTGAGGACATGCATGCTGTCCATGTCAGGGAGGTAGTCTGGCCTCTGATATCTTGAACTTACTTACCTCACAGCTAGACTAGATTACTAGTTTACTAGTTTGATACAAAAGATACAAGTCACTGGGGCTCCTGGGTGGCTCAGTCAGTTAAGCGTCTGACTTCAACTCAGATCAAGATCTCATGGTCTGTGAGTTTGAGCCCATGTTGGGCTCTGTGCCTAAGAGCTTGGAGCCTGTTTCAGATTCTGTCTATGTGTCTCTCTCTGCCCCTCCCCAGCTCACACTGTCTCTGTCTCTCTCTCTCTCTCTCTCTCTCTCAAAAATACATTAAAAGCTACAACTCAGGAACAACCACGTGGACCACATGCATTGGAGCAGGAGAATGTAGCCTGAACACTCTCTCCAGACGCCTCACCCTCTTAGCACTTTAACATGTACACCAACCAGGAGGCTCCTGTTACTATCTTTTTAGCATCCCAGAATAGTTAGTATTGAATTATAATATACATACACAATAGTGCACATACATGAATGTAGAGTTTAATACGTTTCCACAAACTAGACAAATCCATGTAACCAGTATCCAGATAACAAGACAGAATTACCAGCCTGCTGCCCATTTCACTCACTGTCCCTCCCACCAATTGCAACTATCCTAGCTTCTAATAGCATAAAACACCTTGTTAGTAATCATTTTTTACTGTATTTAAGAAAACCCCCTCTTCTAGCTACTACACCCTGTTCTGTGTATCTATGAGCTTGGCTTTGTTGTTGTTAACATTTCACAAAGAGATCAAATGGTACTTGTCGTTCTCTGATTTTTTTCACGTAGCATAATGCCCTTGAGCTCCCCCCATGTGGTTACAGTGGCATAATTTTATGCTTTTTGATTGCTCAGTAACGTTTCATTATTGCTCTTTATTCATTCATTTATTCATGCGTACCTCAGTGATGGATACTTAGGTCATCTTCATACCCAGACTGTTACAAAAACTGCTGCAGTAACCATGGCAGTACAGATGTCCTTTCCAGATAGTGTGCTCTTTTTCTTCAAAGAAAAACCCAGAAGTGGAACGGCTGGGTGATATGGTAGCTCTTTTAACTTTATGAGGAACCTCCACATTGTTTTCCACACTAGCTGCACCAATTTCCATGACCACCAACAGTGCATCAAGGGTTCCCTCCTCTCTACATTTTTGCCACTTGTTATTTCTTGTCTTTTTAATAACAGCCATTTTAACAGGTGTGAGGAGATGTCTCATTTTGGTTTGCACTTCTCTGATATTAATGATGTTGAGCATCTTTTGTGTACTTATTGGCTACTTGTTATGTCATCTTTTTTTTTTTTACTTTTTTTTTAAATGTTTTATTTATTTTGATACAGGAGAGACAGAGCATGAGAGGGGGAGGGGCAGAGAGAGAAGGAGACACAGAACCGGAAGCAGGCTCCAGGCTCTGAGCTAGCTGTCAGCACAGAGCCTGATGCGGGACTTGAACCCACGACCGTGAGATCTGACCTGAGCCGAAGTCGCAGGCTTAACCGACTGAGCCACCCAGAAACCCCTGTTATGTCATCTTTGAAAAAATGTTTATTCAAATCTTCTTCCCATTTTTGAAATAAAATAGTTTGTTTTGCTGTCTTTTGTTATTTAATTATATTAGGTCTTTACATATTTGGATATTAGCCCCTTATCAGAACTCTGATTGACAAATATATTCTCTCATCAGTAGGTTGTCTTTTCACTTTGTTGATGGTTCCTTTGCTGTGCAGAAGCTTTTTAATCTGATATAGTCCTACTTATTCAGTTTTGCCTTGGTTCCTTTTCTTTGACATTAAATCCAAAAAATCGTTACCAAGACTAATGTCCAGAAGTACAACCCCCTGGGTTTCTTCAGAGTTCTTTGCTTCTTAATCTTTAAACCATATTGACTTTATATCCTGTAATTTTACTGAATCCATTTATTAGTTTTAATTGTTTAAAAAAATTTTTTAATGTTTGTTTATTTTTTGAGAGAGAGAGAGACAGAGTGCGAGTGGGAGACGGAGACACAGAACCTGAAGAAGGCTTCAGGCTCTGAGCTGTCCGCACAGAGCCCGACGTGAGGCTCGAACTCATGGACCATGAGATCCTGATCTGAGCTGAAGCCAAACGCCCAATTGACTGAGCCACCCAGGTGCCCCTGTTAATAGTTTTTTGATGGAATATTTAGGTTTCTTGAGAAATAACATTACATCTTCCATAAATAGTAACAGTTTTATTTCTTCCTTTCTTACTTGGATACCTTTTATTTCTTTTTCTTGCCCAATTGCAACATTATTAATACTTTGTTGGATAAAAGTCACTATAGTGAGCATCTTTTTCTTGTTCCTGTTCTTCGGGGGAAAAAAGCTTTCTGCTTTTCAGTATTGAGTATGATGTTAGCTGTGGGCTTGTCATATGTAGCCTTTATTATTTCAAAGTATGTTTCCTCTATACATACTTTTTGAGAGTTTCACTTTAAATGAATGTTGGATTTTGTCAAATCCATTTTTTGCTTCTGTTGAGATTCTTCTTTATTTTGTTAACGTGGTGTATCACAGTGATTTATTTGCAGATGTTGAACCTTCTGTCCAGCCCCATAAAAAATACCACTTGTTCATGTTGTATAAACATTTAAATGTATTATTGACTTTGTTTTTTAGATATTTTATTGAGAATTTTGCATCTACTTTCCTCAGGTGTATTGGCTTATAATATTCTTGTATCCTTATAATGTTTTGTTATCAGGGTAATGCTGGCCTCATAAAATGAGCATTAGATGATTCCCTCTTCTATTTTTTGGAAGAGTTTGAAAAGAATGGATGCTAATTCTTTGAATGTTTGATAAAATTTACTAGTGAAGCAGTTTGGTCCTGGAATTTTGTTTTTGGAGGAGGTTTTATATGACTAATTCAATCTTCTTACTAGTAACAGGTATGTTCAGAGTTTCTATTTATCATGACTCAATCTTGGTAAATATCATATTTCTAGGAATTAATCCCTTTCTCCTGTATTCCAATTTGTTGGTATGTAATTTTTATGGTAGTCTCCCATATTCTTTTGTATTTCTGTTATATCAGTTGTAACACTTATTTTATTTCTAATTTTATTTATTTTTGTTCTCTCTTTTTCCTGGGTGAGTCTCACTAAAGTTTTGCCAAAGAACTAGGTTTTCGTTTTATAGATTTTTCTATAGCTTTTAAAACATTTTCTCTTTCATCTGTCTCTGCTCTAATCTGTGTTTCTTCCTTCCTAGTGATAACTTTTAGCTTTGTTCTTTTTTCTAGTTCCTTGAGGTATAAAGTTAGGTCATGATTTGAGACTTTTCTTGTTCCTTCAAGTTGATATTTATTTCTCTGAACTTTATTCAACTGCTTAAATTTTTTTAAATTTTTTAATATTTTATTTATTTTTGATACAGAGAGAGACAGAGCATGAGAGGGGGAGGGGCAGAGAGAGAAGGAGACACAGAACCAGAGGCAGGCTCCAGGCTCTGAGCTAGCTGTCAGCACAGAGCCCGACGCGGGGCTCGAACCCACAAACGTGAGATCTGACCTGAGCCAAAGTCGGAGGCTCAACCAACTGAGCCACCCAGGTGCCCCTTAAATTTTTTTTAAGGACTGTTTAATTTTGAGGGGAAGAGGGAGTCAGGGTGTGAGTGGGGGAGGGGAAAAGAGAGAGAGGGAGACATAGAATCTGAAGCAGGCTCCAGGCTCTGAGCTGTCAGCCCAGAGCCTCACATGGGACTCAAATGAGCCACGAGATCATGATATGAGCCAAAGTTGGAAGCTTAGTCGACTGAGCCACCCAGGTGCCCCACTTAACCACTTTTTTTCTGTTTCCCCCAAATTCTGGCCTGTTCAGCTCTCATGCTGTTTGTCTGAGGTATTTTATTTCTCTTTTGATTTCTTCTTGACCTATTGATTAGTAATATTTTTAATCTTCGTAGAGTCTGGATTTTCTAATTTTTTTTTTTTGTAATTGATTTCTAAGTTTCATACCATTGTGTTTGAAAAAGATACTTGGTTTCATTTCAGTGGCCTTAAGTTTATTAAGACTTAGTTTGTGGCTTAATATATGACCTACCTTTGTAAATGTTCTATGTGCACTAGAGAATGTGAAACCTGTTGCCTTTGGATGGAATGTTCTATACGTATCTGTTAGTCTATCTGCTCTGATGTGTCATTTAAGACTGATGTTTGTCAATTTTCTGTCTGGATGGTCTATCCATTGATATAATAGTGGTGTTAAAGTTCCCTAGGGGCGCCTGGGTGGCTCAGTCAGTTCAGCATCCGGCTTCGGCTCAGGTCATGGTCTCACAGTTGGTGGGTTCAAGCCCCGTGTCAGGCTCTCTACTGACAGCTCAGAGCCTGGAGCCTGCTTGGGATTCTGGTTCTCCCTCTCTCTCTGCCCCTCCCCTGCTTGCACTCTGTCTCTCAAAAGTGAATAAACAATACCAAAAAGAGAATTATTTATTAATTGTTTTCTGGCTGTTTTTGTTTCTGTCTGTTCCTTTTTTAATTTGCCCTCTTCCTGTGTGATTTGATGACTTTGCTTAGTGGTATGTTTACATTCTCTTCTCTTTTGTGTATTTACTGTTGTTATCTGGAGGATTACTATGAGGCTTACATATAACAACTCATATTTATAACAGTCTATTTTAAGTTGGTAACAACTTAAGTTTGATCCCATTCTAAAGCTCAGTATTTTTACCATTTCCCCCACTTTTAATTTTTATGTCAATTTTACATCTTATTGTGTATTCCTAAACTGATTATTGCAATCATTGTTATTTTTACTACTTATGTCTTTTAACTTTTATGCTAACTTCAAAAGTAATTAATCTACTACCTCTATTATATATTTTAGATTTATTCCTGATGTCTTCTTAACTGATATTTCTTTTCCTTTCAGCTTAAAGAAGTCTCCCTAACATTTTTGAAAGGCTGCTTTTGAACTCCTTTAACTTTGGCTCGTCTGCAATACTCCTTTCTTTCTTCAATTCTGAATGATAACTTTGCACAGTGGAGTGTTCTTTTATTTTGAGTTTATTTTTTAACTTAAATCTATGTTACATAACATATAATGTAATAATGATTTCAGAAATAGAATTTAGTGATTCATCACTTACATACACACAGTAGAGTGTTCTTGATCAATCTTTTTTTTCTTTCAGCACTTTGAATATTTCATGTGCTTCATTTCCAGCCTGCACTGTTTCTGCTGAAGGATTTGCTGACAGCCTTATGGGGGTTCCTGGCACATACCATGTTGTTTTTCTCTTGCTGCTTTTAAGCTTCTCTCTTTGTCTTTAACTTTTGACAGTTCAGTTATAATGTGTCTTGCTGTGTGTCTCTTTGGGTTTATCTTACTTGTAAATCTATGGACTTCCTTGATCTGGATGTCTGTTTCCTCTCACAGGTTAGGGAAGTTTTCAGCCATTATTTCATAAAATAAGATGTCTGCTTCTTTGTCTCTCTTTTCATGGCTTGGCAGCTCATTTCTTTTTAGCGCTGAATAATAATTCATTGTCTGGATATAGCATAGTTTATTTAATCATTCAGCTACTGACAGACATTGGGTTGTTTGTATATTTTGGTGTGAATAAAGTTGTTATTAAAATCTGTGCGCACATGAAAAGATATTCAACATTGTTCATGATCAAGGAAATACAAATCAAAACCACACGGAGATACCACCTCACACCTGTCAGAACGGCTAAAATTAACAGTGCAGGTAGCAATAGATGTTGGTGAGGATTCAGAGAAAGGGGAACCCTCTTGGACTGTTGGTGGGAATGCAAACTGGGGCAGCCACTCTGGAAAACAGTATAGAAGTTCCTCAGAAAATTAAAATTAGAGCTTCCCTTTGACCCAGCAATCACACTACTAGGTATTTATCTAAAGGATACAAAAATGCTGACTCGGAGGGGACACATGCACCCCGTTGTTTCTACTAGCACTATCAACAATAACTAAATTAAGGAGAGAGCCCAAATGTTCAGTGACCGACAAATGGATAAAGAAGATGGGACACATACACACACACACACACACACACACACACACACACACACACACACACACACACTGGAATATTACTGATCAAAAAGAATGAAATCTTGCCATTTGCAACAATGTGGATGGAACTAGAGTGCATTATGCTGAGTGAAATAAGTCACTCAGAGAAAGATAAATAGATGATTTCACTCATATGGGGAATTTAAGAAACAAAACAGAACATCAGGGAAGGGCAGGAAAAATAAGATAAAAACAGAGAGGGAGACAAGCCAGAAGAGACACTTAAAAACAGAAAACAAACTGATGGTTGCTGTCAGGGTGTTGGGTGGGGGGAGGGGCTAAATGGGGGATGGGCATTAATGGGGGGGCACTTGTTGGGATGAGCACTGGGTGTTGTATGTCAGTGATGAATCACTGAACTTTACTCCTGAAATCATTATTACACTACACGTTAACTAATTTGGATTTAAATAAAATTTAAAAAGTAAAAAAAAAATCTGTGTGCAGACTTTTCCATGGACATAAATTTTCAGCTTCTTTGGATAAATACCGGGGATTGTGATTTGCTGGGTCATGTGGTTGGACAATTTAGCTTTATAAGAAAACACCAAACTGTCTACCAAAGTGACTATACCATTTTGCATTCCCACCAGGAGTAAAGAGAGTTCCTATTACACTACATTTTCATCATCTGACTTTTCAGAATCTGGATTTTGGTCGTTATAATGAGTGGGTAGTGATATCTCTCTGTTGTTTTAACTCATATTTCCCTGATGACATATTATATGATACATATTTTCATGTGCTTATTTGCTATCTGTATATCTTCTTTGAGGGATTGCCTTTTAAAGTTTTGTCCCATATGTAAACAATGTTTGTTTTTGTATTGTTGACTTTTAACAGTCCTTTGTGCATTTCAGATAACACCCTTTACAAATGTGGCTTTTGAAAGTATTTTCTCCTGCTAAGTGGCTTTTGTCTCATTATCTTCCACATTGCAGTTCTGACTTTAATGAAGTCCTGTTTATCAGCTCTTTCTTTCATGAGTCATGACTTCCGGTGTTGAACCTAAAATGTCACTGCCATTCCTAGGCCATCTAGGTTTTCTCCTATGTTGTTTTCTAGGAGTTTTAAAGTTTTATATTTTACGTGTAGGTGGGTGATCCTCTTTAAGATCGTTTTTGTGAAGAGAACAAGGTCTGTGTCTGGATTGTGTTGTTGTTTTTCAATGTCTAGTTGTTTCAGCACCATTTGTTGAAGAGCCTGTATTTGGTCCACTGTATTGCTTTGTTCTTTTGTCAAAGATCAGTTGACTACATTTGGGGGGGGTCTATTTTGCGCTCTTTATTCTGTTCCATCGATCTATTTGTCTCTTCTTACACCAATTACAGACTGCCCTATAACTGTTGCTTTATGATAAGTCAGGTAGTAGCAATACTCCTACTTATTTCTTTGCATTAAATATTGTGTTGGGTATTCTGAGTCTTTTGTCTCTCTATGTAAATTTAGAATCAGTTGGCTGATATCTACAAAATACTCTGCAGAATATTTTACTGGGATTCCATTGAACCTATAGACCATGTTGGAAAGAACTGACATCTTGACAATATTGAGTCTTCCTCTTCGTGAATATAAATTGTCTCTCCATCTACTTCTTTGATTTCACTCATGGGGCTTTCCAGTTTTCCTAAATAGCTCTTAGGCATATTTTGTTCAATTTGTACCTAAACTTTTAATTTTATGGGGTGCTAATGTAAATAGTATTTTTAATTTTAAATCCTACTTGTTCATTGTTGGTGTATAGGCAAACAGTTGACTTGTATACTACCTTAGATCCAGAAATCTTTTATAATTTCCTATTAGTTTCAGGAAGGTTTTTTTGTCATATATTTCACATTTTCCACATAGTAGATCATATCATGTGCAAATAAAGGTAGTTTTCTTCCTTCTCAATCTGTGTACTTTTTAAATTCATTTTCTTGTTTTATTGCATTGGCTAGAACTTTGAGCATGATGTTGAAAAAGAGTAATAGTAGACAATATCATGCCTTGTTCCTGATCTTACTGGGGGAAGATTTGAGGGTTTTGTTTGTTTGTTTGTTTTATTACCAATAAGTACAATATTGGTTTTAGGTTTTGTTGTAGATAGTCTTTATAAAGTTGAGAAAGTTCCCCTCTATTCCTAGTTTACTGCGCATGTATAGTTTTACTATCAGCTGCATAAACTCACTGAAAAAAACTACTCAGTGAAAATTCTTCTCTAAAATACCCAATGTAAGACTGAGACATTCCATTCCTTGAGTGTTCGTGTACATGTGTGTGCATTTTTAAATAATTTTAGTTTTATTCAGATATTCTTTTCTTTTTTTATCAGTTAATTGTATTGTGCTATTCTTTGATACTCTTTGTTCTATTCCCTCACTAAGCTGTTCTAACTGACT
Organism: Suricata suricatta; assembly: GCF_006229205.1. Lineage (NCBI taxonomy): Eukaryota > Metazoa > Chordata > Mammalia > Carnivora > Herpestidae > Suricata > Suricata suricatta. The sequence continues at coordinate 5,867,798 of NC_043700.1, read as the reverse complement.
GAAAGCCAATGACCAGTGACTGGTGGAGCAATCTAAGCTATAGAGAGCTGAGAACACTGAAGTCACAAGTAATACCTGAAGACCTCCTTTTCCTGCACGATCATTTGTCCTTGGAGCATGGGATGTTTTGGTTTAATAGGCAAGATAATGTGGACTTGAGCCACATGATTGTAGAATAGCTTGGCCAGCAAGAAAAGTAAAAGCATAAAGTACTGTGAACATCTCACAGACATTGGCTTGGCTTTACATATTTGAACAAAACTACAAACACTTCTTTCTCCTCCACCTTTATTTTGACCCCATTCAAGTTTCACTGATGTATCTCATTGGAGGTCTCTGTAATCTCCCAGGTGGTCCTTAGGTGCTGCCTGCTTGGATACTCAAATCAGTGCTCTTTAATCCCTTGAGATGTTAGCACATTATTTTACAGGGAGATGTTTAGTGACTGACAGCATCCTACTGAGCTCCTTTCCTGTGCAATCTTTCCTTGGTGAAGAAGACAGTTTTTTTTCCCAAGCTATAAGCAAACTAAAGTATACTTCCAAGGTTAAAATTGTGTGAAGAACCTACTGGCTATCTTTTATTTTACTCTACAAATAGTAGCTTTTGTTGAAACTGCTTGTGTTCTAGACTCTAGTTATTGTATTTGATTCTGATCTTTATGTAAGCCTTTTTTTCCTTGAATTATGTCTACTTATTCAAATATTATATCAGATCAACTTTTATATTCTTTTATTTTCCATCAGGTTTTATTGTTAATTCACATAAGTTATCAAAATATCTCAAAATTAAAAACTTAGAGTGGTAAAAAATGTAAAAGCATTTCCTTTTTCTGTTTCTGTTGCTTTTTAACTTTCTTCCCCTCCCCCACCTCCAGTAAGCTTTCACAAATTTACCTCAAAGAGTCATCTTTTGATTAGTGGATTCTTTTCTTTCCATTTCTTTGTTTTATTTTTCCAGTTTTGTTGATATAATTGGCATATATCATTATGCAAGATTAAGATTTACAGCATAATGGTTTGAACTACATATATTGTGCAGTAATGACCAAAATAAGTTTAGTTAGTATTCATCTCACACTGATACAGTAAAGAGAAAAAGCAAAAAAAAAAAAAATTTATTTTAAGTAATCTCTGTACCTAATGTGGGGCTTGAAATCATGGCTTTGAGATGAAGAGTCTCATGCTTTTCTGATTGAGCCAGTCAGGCACCCCCCCCAAAAGAAATTTTCATTGCGATGGAAACTTCTAGGAGTTACTTTCTCAACAGCTTCCTGACAGCACTGTTAACACGTCCTCGTGTTGAATATTACACTCCTGGTACTTGCTTATCTTATAACTGGGCATTTGTACCCATTGGCCATTTTCTCCCAATCCTTCTCACCCCAATCCCTACCTCTAGTAATGACAAATCCAATCTCTCACTGTGAGATTGGTTTTCTTTTAGATTCCACATATTACTGAGATTATATAGTACTTGGCTTTCTCTGACTTATTTCATTTAACATATTCTCTCAAGGTCCATCCATGTTGTCATAAATGGCATTTCCTCATTTTTATGGCTGAATAATATTCCATTGTGTAAATATACATTTATGAATCATCTGTCATATAAGAAAATTGGATATTCATGTATAAAAGAATAAAACAGACCCTTAAGTTAACACAGGATTTGTATTTATTCAGTCATTGATAGACTCTTAAGTTGGTTCCATGTTCTGAGTATTGAAAGTGATGTTTCAATGGACATAGGGTACAGGTATCTTTTCAAGTTTATGGTTGAATTTCCTTTGGATATATTCCCAGAAGTGGAGTTGTTGGATCATATGGTATTTGTTTTTGCTTTTTAGTTTTTTAAATTTCAGTATAATTAACACTCAATGTTACATTAGTTTCAGGTGTACAAGACAGTGATTCAACAATAGGTCATTCTGTCCTCACCGTGACAAGTGTACTCTTAACTCCTGTCACCTACTTTACCCATACACGTCTCCTCCATGGTAACCACCGGTTGCTTATCTGTATTTAAGATTCCAAGGTTTTTTTACTCTCCTTCTTCTCTTCTCTTTCATAAATTCCACATATATGTGAAATCATATGGTATTTGTCTTTCTGTGAATTATTTCAATTAGGATTTTACCCTCTAATCCATCCATACTGTTGAAAATGGCAAGCTTTCATTTTTAGGGCTGAGTAATATTTCATTGTATATATGTACATACACACTACTTCTTCTTTATTCATTCATCTGTCACTGGACACTTGGATTGCTTCCACAGCATGGCTATTATAAATAACGCTGCAATAAACATAAAGTTGCATTTATCTTTTTGAATTACTGTTTTTACATTCTTTTGGTAAATACCCAGTAGTGGAATTACTGGGTCATATGATAATTCTATTTTTAGTTTTTTGAGGAAACTCCATACTGATTTCCACAGTGGCTGCATCAGTTTGTATTCTCACCAACAGTGCACAAGTGTTTCTTTTTCTCAACAGCCTTGCCAAAACTTCTTTCTTGTGTTTTTTATTTTAACCATTCTGACAGGTGTGAAGTGATACATCACTGTGGATTTGATGTGCATTTTCACCATGATGAGTGACGTTGAGCATCTTTTCATGTGACTGTTGTCCATTTGTAAGTCTTCTTTGGAGAAATGTCTACTTATGTCTTCTGCCCATTTTTAATTGGGATATTTTTGGGTTTTTTGGTGTTGAGATGTTTAAATTCTTAATATATCTTCTTCCATTTGGTAGGTTGCTCTTAGTTTTATTGATTGTTTCCTTTGCTCTGAAGAGGGCTTTTATTTTAATGTAATCCTAATAGTTTACTTTTGTTTTTGTTTCCCTCATCTCAGGAGACATCTAGAAAAATGTTGCTATGGCCAATGAAAGAGAAATTAGTACTTGTGCTCTCTTCTGGGATTTTTATGGTTTCAGTTCTAACATTTGGGTCTTTAATCTATTTTGAGTTCACTTTTGTGTGTAGGGTGAGAAAGTGGTCCAGTTTCTGTCTTTTGCATGTAGGTCTTCCTTCCCAACACCATTTGTTGAAGAGACTCTTTCCTATATATATTGCCTCCTTCATTGAAGACTGATTGACCATATAATTGTGAGTGTATTTCTGGGTTCTCTATTCTGTTCCATTGAACTGTGTATCTGTTTTTATGCCAATACCATACTGTTTTGATTACTATGGTTTTATAGTATATCTTGAAGTCCGGGATTGAGATACCTTCAGTTTTGTTTTTTTTTTTTCGTGATTGCTTTGGCTATTGGGAATCTTTTGTGTTCCTATACAAATTTTACAGTTACTTGTTGTAGTTCCGTGAAAAATGTTGTTGGTATTTTCATACATTTTGCATTAAATGTGTAAGTTGCTTTGGTTAGTATGGAAATTTTAACAATATTTGTTCTCCCAATCCATGAGCGTGGAATGTTTTTACATTTGTTTGTGTTACCTTCAGTTTCATTCATCAATTTTCATAGTTTTCAGAGTACAGGGTTTTACCTCCTTGGTTAAGTTTACTCCTAGGTATTTTGTTAATTTTGTTGTAATTATAAATTAGATTCTTTTCTTAATTTCTCTTTCTTATGCGTCATTGTTAGTGTGTATAGAAACACAACAGACATGTATATTGATTTTGTATCCTGTGACTTTACTGAATTCATGTATCAGTTCTAGTGTTTTTTTTGGTAAAATCTTTAGCGTTTTCTATACCCTACCACATTACGTGAAAATAGTAAAAGTTTTATTTCTTCTCTATAAATTTGGATGCTTTTAACTTCTTTTTGTTGTCTGATTTCCAAGGTTAGAACTTAAAATAGTATGTAGAATAAAAGTGGTGAGAGTGGACATCCTTGTCTTTTTCTTGACCTTAGGGGAAAAGCTCTGAGTTTTTCACCAGTAAGTGTTTTGTTTGCTGTGGGTCTTTCATAGATGGTCTTTATTATGTTGAAGTGTATTCCCTGTAAATCCACTTGGTTGAAGGTTTTTTAAATCATGAATGGGTGTTGTTGTACTTTGTCAAATGCTTTTTCTGCATCTGTTGAAATGATTATGTGATTTAAATCCTCTTTCTTGTTAATGTGATATCATCAATGTGATTTGTGAATATTGAACCACACTTGTACCTGGTATATATCCTACTTGATTGTGATGAATGGTGTTTTTTTTTTAAGGTATTGTTGGATTAAGTTTGCTAATACTTTTTTGAGGATTTTTCCATCTATGTTCATCAGAGACACTGGCCTTTTAAATCTCTTTTTGCAATTGTCTTTATCTAGTTTTGGTATCAGGGTAATGCTGGCCTCAGAATGAATCTGGAAGCTTTCCTACCCCTTTTATTTTTTTAATAGTTTGAGAAGACTAGGTATTAACTCTTCCTTAAATGTTTGGTATAAGTCACCTGTGAAGCTATCTGGCCCTGGACTTCTGTTTGCTGGGAGTGTTTTGATTACTGATTGAATTTTATTGTTGGTAATTAGCCTGCTCAGTTTTTCTGTTTCTGGAGAGGTTATACATTTTCAGGAATTTATCTATTTCCTCTACGTTGTCCAATCTGTTGGCATGTTTTTTTGTAATATTCTCTGATAATCCTTTGTATTTCTGTGGTGTTGTTATTTCCCCTCTTTCATTTCTGATTATGTTTTGAGTTCTGTCTCTCTCTCTCTCTTTTTTTTTTTTTTTTTTTTTTTTTTTGGTGTGTCTAGCAACAGGCTTATCAATTCTGTTAATTTTTCCAAAGAATCAGCCCCTACTTCCAGTGATCTGTTCTACTGATTTTTGTTTGTTTGTTTGTTATTTATGTCTGCTCTAATCTTTATTATTTCCTTCCTGGGGTGGCAATCCCAAAGATTTTAGATCATTGTATTTTTTATTTTCTCTTTGATTTCTTGGTTGCTCCATTCGTTACTTAGCAGCATGTTATTTAACCTCCATGTGTTTGTGTTTTTTCTGATTTTTTTCTTGTTGATTTCTCACTTCATAGCATTTTGTGTAGAAAAGATGGATAATATGACCTCAATCTTTTTTTAATTTATTGAGACTTATTTTGTGGCCTAATGTGTGATCTATTCCAAAGAATATTCACGTGTATTTGGAAAGAATGTGTGATCCATCCACTGTTTTATGGTTTTGTTTTTTATTATAGTTTATTGTCAAGTTGGTTTCCATATAACACCCACTGCTCATCCCAAAAAGTGCCATCCTCTATGCCCATCACCCATTTTCCCCTCTCCCCTCCTTCAACCCTCAGTTTGTTCTCTGTATTTGTCTCTTATGGTTTGCCTGCCTCCCTCTCCTTAACTATTTTCCCCCCATTCCTCCCCTATGGTCCTCTGTTAAGTTTCTCCTGATCCACTTATGATTGAAAATATATGGTATCTGTCCTTCTGCGCCTGACTTATTTCACTCAGCATGACACCCTCAAAGTCCATCCATGTTACCACGAATGGCCAGATTTCATTTTTTCTCATTGCCATGTAGTACTCCATTGTATATATAAACCACATCTTCTTGACCCATTCGTCAGTGGATGAGCATTTAGGCTCTTTCCATGATTTGGCTATTGTTGAAAGTGCTGCTATGAACATTGGGGTACATGTGCTCCTATGCATCAGCACTCCTATATCCCTTGGGTAAATGCCTAGTAGTGCTATCGCTGGGTCATAGGGGAGTTCTATTGTTAATTTTTTGAGGAAGCTCCACACTCTTTTCCAGAGTGGCTGCACCAGTTTACATTCCCATCAACAGTGTAAGAGGGTTCCTATTTCTCTACATCCTTGCCAGCATCGATAGTCTCCTGATTTGTTCATTTTAATCACTCTGACCAGCGTGAGGTGGTATCTCAGTGTGGTTTTGATTTGTATTTCCCTGATGATGAGTGACATTGAGCATCATTTCATATGTCTGTCATCTGGATGTCCTCTCTGGAGAAGTGTCTGTTCATGTCTTCTGCCCATTTCTTCACTGGATTGTTTGTTTTTTGGGTTTGGAATTTGGTGAGTTCGTGATAGATTTTGGATACTAGCCCTTTATCTGAATATCATTTGAAACTATCTTTTCCTATTCTGTTCATTGCTTATGTTTTATTAATTGTTTCCTTTGCTGTACATAAACTTTTTATTGTGATGAGGTCCCAATAGTTCATTTTTGCTTTTGATTTCTTTGCCTTTGGAGATGTGTTGAGTAAGAAATTGCTGTGGTGGAGGTCAAGGAGGTTGTTTCCTGCTTTCTCCTCTAGGGCTTTGATGGTTTCCTGTCTCACATTTAGGTCCTTTAACCATTTTGAGTTTATTTTTGTGTATGGTGTAAGAAAGTAGTCTAGTTTCATTCTTTGTCTTTTTTTCCATTAGATACTCTTTCCTACTTTGTCAAAGATTAATTGGCCATACATTTGTGGATCCAATTCTGGGTTCTCTGTTCTATTCAGTTGACTTATGTCTCTGTTTTTGTGCCAATACCATTCTGTCCTGATGATGACAGCTTTGTAGTAGAGGCTAAAGTCTGGGATTGTGATGTCTCCCGTTTTGATTTTCTTCTTCAATATTACTTTAGCTCTATAGGGTCTTTTGTGGTTTCATACACATTTTAGGATTGTTTATTCTAGCTTTGAGAAGAATGCTGGTGCAATTTTTATTGGCATTGCATTGAATGTGTAGATTGCTTTGGGTAATACTGACATTTTAACAACATTTATTCTTCTGATCCATGAGTATGAAATGTTTTTCCATTTCTTTGTGTCTTCTTCAATTTCCTTCATAAGTTTTCTATATTTTTCATCATACAGATCTTTTACATCTTTGGTAAGGTTTATTCCTAGGTATTTTATGGTTTTTTTGTGCAATTGTGAGTGGGATCAGTTTCTTGATTTCTCTGTTGCTTCATTTTTGGTGCATAAAAATGCAACCAAATTCTGTACATTGATTTTGTACCCTGTGACTTTGCTAGGCTTCTGGTGGAGTTGGTCGGGTTTTCCATGTAGAATATCATGTCATCTGTGAAAAGTGAAAGTTTGACTTCATCTTTGCCAATTCTAATGCATTTTATTTTTGTTGTCTGATTGCTGATGCTAGAACTTCCAGCACTATGTTAAACATCGGTGGTGAGAATAGACATCTTTGTCGTGTTCCTGATCTCAGGGGGGAAGCTCTTAACTTTTCCCCATTGAGGAAATGGCTTTTTTGATGTTTCAGTAAGTTCCTTCCATCCCGACTTTCACTAGGGTTTTTATTAAAAAAGGATGCTGTATTTTGTCAAATGATTTTTCTGTATCTATTGACAGGATCCTATGGTTCTTATCGTTTCTTTTGTTCATATGATGTATCACATTGATGGATTTGCGAATATTGAACCAGCCCTGCAAAATAGGAATGAATCCCATTTGATCATGGTGGTTAATTCTTTTTATATGCTGTTAAATTCAATTTGCTAGTATCTTGTTGAGGACTTTTGCATCCATATGCATCAGGAATGTTGGCCTCTAGTCCTCTTTTTTTTATGGGATCTCTGTCTAATTTGGGAATCAAAGTGAGGCTGGTTTTGTAGAATGCATCTGGAAGTTTTTCTTCCACTTTGATTATTTGGAACAGCTTGAAAAGAATGGGTATTAACTCTGATTTAAACGTCTGGTAGACTTCCCCAGGGAAGCCATCTGGTCCAGGGCTCTTATTTGTTGGGAGACTTTTGGTAACTGATTCAATTTCTTCACTAGTTATGGGTCTTTTCAGATTTTCTGTCTCTTCCCATTTGAGTTTTGGTTGTGTGTGTGTGTGTGTGTGTGTGTGTGTGTGTGTGTGTGTATTGAGGAATTTGTCCATTTCTTCTAGATTGTCCAGTTTGTTGGCATATAACTTTTCATAGTATTCCCTGATAATTGCTTGCATTTCTGAGGTATTGGTTGTAATAAATTCATTTTAATTTGTGATTTTGTCTATTTGGGTGCTCTCTCTTTTTTTGAGAAGCTTGGCTAGAGATTTATCAATTTTGTTAATTTTTTTTTTTAAATCAACTCGGTTTCATTGATCTGTTCAACTGTTTCTTGGGATTCTATATTGTTTATTTCTGTCCCTGAGCTTTATTATTTCTCCTCTTCTGGGTTTAGGGTGTCCTTGCTGCTCTGCTTCTAGTTCCTTTAGGTGCGCTGTTAGATTTTACATTTGTGTCTTTTCTAGTCTCTTGAGATAGGCCTGGATTACAATGTATTTTCCTCTTAGGACTGCCTTTGCTGCATCCCAAAGAGTTTGGACTGTTGTATTTTCATTTTCATTTGTTTCCAAATATTTTTTAGTTTCTTCTCTAATTGCCTGGCTGACTCATTCGTTCTTTAGTAGGGTGTTCTTTAACATCCACACTTTTGAAGGTTTTCCAGACTTTCCTGTGGTTGATTTCAAATTTTATAGCATTGTGATCTGAAAGTATGTATGGTATGATTTGAATTCTTTTATATTTAGTGAGGGCTGCTTTTTGACCCAGTATGTGGTCTGTCTTGGAGAATGTACCATATGCACTCGAGGAGAAAGTGAATTCCATAGCTTCGGAATGTAGAGTTCTAAATGTATCTGTCAAGTCCATCTGGTCAAATATGTCGTTTAGGTCCATTGTTTCTTTAGTGATTTTCTGTCCAGTTGATCTATCCATTGCTGTAAGTGGAGTATTAAAGTCTCCTACAATTAGCACATTCTTATCAATAAAATTGCTTATGTTTGTGATTTGTTTTATGTATCTGGGTGCTTCCAAATTCAGTGCATAGACATTTATAATTGTTTGCTCTTCCTGAAGGATAGACCATGTAACTGTTATATAATGCCCTTCTTCATCTCTTGTTACTGCCTTAACTTTAAAGCCCAGTTTGTCTGATATAAGTATGGCTACTCCAGCTCTCTTTTGACTTCCAGTCGCATGATAGATATTTCTCTATCCCCTCATTTTCAATCTGAAGGTGTCTTCAGGTCTAAATGTGTCTCTTGTGGACAGCAAATAAATGGATCTTGGTTTTTTTTTTTTTTTTATCCATTCTGATGCCCCATGTCTTTTGATTAGAGCATTTAGTCCACTTATATTCAGTGTTATTATTGAAATATGGGTTTAGAGTCATTGTGTTCTCTGTAGGATTCATGCTTGTAGTGGTGTCTTTGGTACTTTGTGTTCCTTGTAGGCCTGGTTTAGTGGTGAAGAATTCCTTCAATTTTTGTTTGTTGGCAAAAACCTTTATCTCTCATTCTATTTTGAATGACAGGCTTGCTGGATAAAGAATTCTTGGCTGCATATTTTTCTCTTCATCACATTGAAGATTCCCTGCCATTCCTTTCTGGCCTGCCAAGTTTCACTAGATAGGTCTGTTATTACCCTGATGTGTCTACCTTTGTATGTTAAGGCCTGTTTATCCCTAGCTGCTTTCATAATTCTCTCTTTATCCTTATATTTTGCCAGATTTACTATGAGATGTCATGCAGAAGATTGATTCAAGTTATGTCTGAGGGGAGTTCTCTGTGCCTCTTGGATTTCAATGTCTGTTTCCTTCCCCAGATTGGGGAAGTTCTCAGCTATAATTTGTTCAAGTACTCCTTCAGCCCCTTTCTCTCTCTCCTTCTTCTTTTGGAATTCCTATGATATGAATATTGTTCTGTTTGATTGCATCATTCCATTTCCAAATTCTCCTTTTGTGCTCCTGGATCAATTTATCTCTTTTTCTTGGCTTCCTCTTTTTCTATAATTGTATCTTCTAATTCCCTTATTCTCCTCTATGCCTTTTCAATCCGTGCAGTGGCCGCTTCCATTTTATTATGCACCTCATTTATAGCACTTCTTAATTCATCATAACTATTTTAAAAATCCATAATCTTTGCAGCAATAGCATCTCTGCTGTCTTCTATGCCTTTTTCAAGTCCAGCAATTAATTTTATAACTATTCTTCTAAATTCTTGTTCAGTTGTGTTGCTTGTGTCTGTTTTGATCAATTCTTTAGCTGTCACTTCTTTCTGGCATTTCTTTTGTGGTGACTTCTTCCATTTTGTAATTTTGACTAGCTTTCTGTCTCTTGTAAGTTTTAAAGGCTTGTTATGTGCTCTGCCCCTGTGAGTACTGCTATATTAAAGGAGGCTTATACACTATCCAGGGCCTGGCTGTTCAAGAAGTATTCTTTTAAGGGTGTCCCTTGATGTGACTTTGGTTATTTTATTTCCCTACTTGTAGTGATGTTTTGGACTTTCTACCATGTGTGCTTTGGTTTTTCCTTGAAGTAGCCACTCTGAGGCCATCTTCCTAGTAGATTCCATCTCTTTTCCTCCCAGACTCTTGGGGTTCAGAGTCCTTTGACTTCAGCCCTTCTTTGTTTGAGAGATGCTGGCAGGTAGTATGGAAACTCCTATTTCTCCGCCATCTTCTTCCCAGTTCTGGAGGTAAGAAGTCCAAAATCAGTGTCTTTGGGCTAAAATCAAGATGTTGGCAGGGCTGGTTCCTTCTGGAAGCTCTGGGGAAGACCCCTCGACCATTCAGCTTCCAAAACCTCTCCTCTTCCGTGACTGGTGGCTGCTTCCTTGCAATGCTCCCACCCACGCACCAGCTCTCCTCTGCACACCTCTGTAATCCACTTTTTTAAGATCGAAAGTTAGATCCATCTTGTCCAGTGGGTCATCCAAAACCACTGTTTGCTTGTTGATTTTCTGTTTGCATATCTATTCATTGATGTAAGAAGGGCATTAATGTCTCCTGTTATTACTATATTACTGTCAATTATTTCCTTTATGTTTGTTGTTAGCTATTCTATGTATTTGGGTGCCTTCATGTTGGGTGCATAAATATTTAGAATTATTATATCTTGTTAGGTAATTCTCTTTATGATTACATAGTACCATTTCTTTGTCTCTTGTTACAGTCTTTGTTTTTAGCTATTTTGTCTGATGTAAGTCTTGCCACCCCAGCTTTCTTTTCACTTCCACTAGCACGACAAATGTTTTTCCACACATTCACTTTAAATCTCTGTGTGTTTGGGTCTGAAATGACTCGCTTGTAGGCACCATGTAAATGCGTCTGGATTTTCTATCCATTCAATAACCCTATGTTTTTTTTTATTGGAACATTTAGTCCATTTTTTATTTAAAGTTTTTACTGATAAGTATGCGCTGGTTGCCATTTCGTTACTTGTTTTAAGATTGTTTTGCAGTTCTTTTATGTTCCTTTCTTCTCTTGCTCTCTTCTCTCATGGTTTGCTGTTTTTATTTAATAATATACTTGGATTGATTTTCTTTCTTTCTTTCCTGTGTGTGTGTGTGTGTGTGTGTGTGTGTGGCAAATCCATTACAGGTTTTTGATCTGTGGTTACTATTAGGTTCATATATAATATCTTATGCATAGTCTATCTACATTAAGTTGATGGTCATTTAAGTTTGAACCCATTCTGAAAGTACTAAATTTTTTCTCCTTCCCCCCCATACTTAGTTAAATATTGTCACACTTGACATTCTTTTATTTTGTGAATGCCTTGAGTAATTTCTTCTAGATATAGTGGTTTTACTGCATTTGTTCTTCCTTCTATTCTTACCTCTGCTTATGGTCTTTCCTTTCCATTCAAAGAATTCTCTTAACATTTCTTGTAAGCCTCAGTTAGTGGTGATGAATTCTCTTAACTTGTTTGTCTGAGAAGCTCTTTACCTCTTATTCTGAATGAGAGCCTTGCTGGCTAGGGGATTGCTGGTTGCTGCCTTTTTCTTTTCAGCTCTTTGCATTATCATGCCACCCCCTTCTGGACTGCAAAGTTTCTGCTGAAAAATCAGCTGATCGTCTTATGGGGCTTTCCTTGTATGTAACTGCTTTCCTCTTTCTGCTTTTAAAATTCTCTATCACTACTTTTTTACCATTTTAGTTACTGATATGTCTTTGTGTGGACCTCCTTGGGTTAATTTTGCTGGGGGCTCTCTGTGCCTCCTGGATCTGGATTTATATTTGCTTTGCCAGATTTTGGAAGTTTTCAGCTATTATTTCTTCAAATAGTTTTTTTTTTTTTCCTGCTCCCTTTCCTTTCTCTCCTCCTTCTGGGATCCCTTTAATGCAAATGTTACTATGCTTGATGTTATCACTGAGTTCTCTTCACTGATTTTCATTTTTCATTACTCTTTTTTTTTCTTTCTCCTGTTCATCTTGATTGCTTTTTATTTCTCCATTTTCCAGCCACTGATCCATTCTGCTTCCTCTAGTCTACTGTTTATTCCCTATAGTGTACTTTTTTATTTTAGAGAGAGCATGTGAAAGTGTGCGAGGGGTCAGAGAGAGAGAGGGAGGGAGGGAGAGAGAGAGAGAGAGAGACTATACCTCATGCAGGGTCCGTGCTCAGTGTAGAGCCCAATGCATGGCTCAATCCCACAACCCTGGGATTATGACCTGAGTAGAAATCAAGAGCCCAACATTCAACAGACTGAGCCTCCCAGGTGCCCCATCCCTATAGTGTATTTTCAAGTTGTTTTTGAGTTCTTCATCTCTGAGTCGTTCTTTTTTGTACCTTCCTTTTGTTGTTGAGGGCCTCACTGAGGTCTGCCATTCCTTTCTCAAGTCCTGTGGGTATCTTTATAGCCATTATTTTAAATGTTCAATCAAGCATTTTGCTTATCTCCGTCTCATGTAGCTCTTTTGCTGTGATTTTGTCCTATTCGTTTATTTGGGACATATTCATCGGTCTCCCCATTTGGTGTGTTTCTGTGTTAAAAACTCAGCTATGTCTCCTGATCTTGGAAGCAGTGGCCTCACGAAGAAAAGATCCTGTAGTGCCCTGCAGTGCAATGTCCCTATTTACCAGGACCTGGTCCCTCAGGGACTGCTTCCTTTGCACTTTGTGTGCACCTCACTGTTGCTGGCTGAACCGCATTTGCCTTGGGTCCCGTCATCCGCAGTGGCCTGTCGTGGGCAGTGTTTGCACCCTGTGTTGTTAGTGAGCCAGTCTGAGACTGCCTTGGGCTTGAGTTGTCAGACCAGACATGCCACCGATGCAGTCCCACGACCTTCAGGGTTCTCTCCCCGGGCTGTTCCCTTACAGGCTTTCAGTGGTGGGCTGGACCTGTAGTCAGACCGGATGTCTGCCGCAAGCCCACTTCTGGGGCCTCAGTAAAACTGGTGTGTGGTCATCTTCCTCTCGCCTCATGACAGAAGTCACTTTGGAGAATAGCTGGCCACTGTCAGGGCTGTTGCACAGGCCATGCTTTTGGCACAGCTTTGGATGGACTCCTGCTGAGGGTGGTTGGATGGGGCAGATCTGCAGGAGAATGCAGAGGGGGCAGGCACTTTTAGCAAGCTAGGGGAGAGAGTTCATTTTGTTTCTCACATGCGTGGGGTTATCGAGGCTGGGGATGGGGTGAGAAGTGCTCGCCAGCTCTTCTGTTCTTGGAAGTTGTCCCTGCCAGTCCAGCACATATTCTGAGTTCAGTAAGTAAAGGTCCTTCTCATGGACCACAAGTGTGTTTCTAACTGCTCTATGCTGCCTCTCACTGGGGCCATTTGTTATGCTGGCTCTTTAAGGATGAGCACTCATTTTCCTATTGCTCTCTGGCTCTCCCAGAGCTGAGCCTGCTGATTTTTAAAGCTCCAGGCGGTGAGCCCCACTGGTTGTAAAAACTTGTGAAGTTAGGCCCCTACGGGTTTCAAAGCCAAATGTTATGGGGATTTGTCTTCCCGGGGCTGGTCCCCTGCGCTGGAGGTGACTGGCGGGGGTCTGCCCCTCCCCCTTCCCCGTGCCCGCACTGTTCTTCCCTCCTGCACACAGTCTTGCAGGTCAGTTTGTTTCCCAGCCCGGTCCCTGCTCTCCCACCATTTTCCATGTGGCCTCTTCATCACAATTACCTGTGGAGCGTCTTTTCTGCCCGACTTTGACTCCTTTTCGGGGTTATGTACACCACTACGGGTGTTACCTCG
>NC_043700.1:5851358-5853799 GCF_006229205.1 Suricata suricatta | reverse complement strand
TGCCCCTCCCCCTTCCCCGTGCCCGCACTGTTCTTCCCTCCTGCACACAGTCTTGCAGGTCAGTTTGTTTCCCAGCCCGGTCCCTGCTCTCCCACCATTTTCCATGTGGCCTCTTCATCACAATTACCTGTGGAGCGTCTTTTCTGCCCGACTTTGACTCCTTTTCGGGGTTATGTACACCACTACGGGTGTTACCTCGGTTATCTGTGGGGCAGAGTGATCTTAGGATCCTCCTCCTCTGCCATTTTCTCCAGAGCTGGTATTTCTATTTTTAGTTTCTTGAGGAACCTCTATACTGCTTTCCATAGGGGCTGTGCCAGTTTACAACCCCCCTACCAGTGCCCAGTGTTTCCTTTTCTCCACATGATTCACAGCATCATCTTTTGTTTTTTTGATGATGGCCATCCTGATAGGTGTGAGGTGATATTTCATTGTAGTTTTGATTTGCATTTCTCTAATAACGAGTGATTTTAGCACATTTTTGTGTATCTGTTAGTCATTCATGTATCTTCTTTGGAAAAATGTCTTCTCAGTTCATTTATGCATTTTAATTGGATTTTTTTTTTTGTTTGTTGCTCTTGAATGTGTGAATTCCTTATTTTGGATACTAAATGCTTACCCAGTACATGGTTTGCAAATATTTCGTGTTCCATAAGTTGTCTTTTCTTTTTGTTTGTTTCTTTTGCTGCACGGAAGCTTTTACGTTTGATCTGGTCCTATTTGTGTATTTTTTATTTGTTGCCTTCACTTTAGGGGTCATATCCAAACACCAGTGCCAAGATCCACATCACAGAACTTTTTATATTTTCTTCCAGGACTTTCATGGTTTCAGGTACTAGATCTAGGTCTTTAATCTATTTTTATGAGCATGTAAGATAGGGGTCTAGTTTCATTCTTTTACACGTGAATGTGAATGTCCTTTTCCCAGCACTACTGATTGAAGAGACTGACTTTTCTCCATTGAATATTTTAGGCTCCATTGTCAAATATTAGTTGATTGTATATTCTTGGGTTTATTTGTGGGCTCTCAGTTTTGTTTCACTGATCCATTGGTCTGTTTTTATGGAAGTGCCACATGGTTTTGAATACTATACCTTTTGCTGCAGCTTAAAATCAGAGAGAGTGATGCCTTCTGCTTTGTTCTTCTTTCACAGGATTACTTTGGCTATTTGGACTCTTGGGCAGTTCCATATAAATCTTGTAATTATTTTTCTACTTCTGTAAAAAAAAATTGTCTTGGCAACTTGATACATATTCAAAGGGACGCATGCACCCCAATGCTGTTTATAGCGGCATGATCAACAATAGTTAAATTATTAAAAGACTCCTAATGTCATTTGATTTGCTTGATGAATGGATAAAGAAGAGGTGGTACACACACACACACATACACACCCGCACGTGTGCACACACACACACAATGGAATATTACTCAGCCAAAGGAAAGAATGAAATATTGCCATTCGTGATGACATGGATGAAGCTAGAATGTGTTATTGCTAAGCGAAATAAGCCAGTCAGAGAAAGACAAATACCATATGATTTCATTCTTTGTGGCATTCAAGAAACAAAACAGATGAACAAAGGGGGAGGAAAAAAGACAAATCCTAAAGTACACTTTTAACTATAGAGAAAAACTAAGAGTTGCTGGAGGGGAGGTGGGCAGGGGCATGGGTGAAAAGGATGATGGGTAGTAAGGAGGGCACTTGTGATGAGCACTCAGTGTTAGATGTAAGTGATGAATCACTAAATAATACTCCTGAAACTTATATTGTGCTAGAGGTTAACTAACAAATTTAATAGAAACTTGAAAATATGGTACTTGGTTGTATTGACATTTTATTTTTTTTAATAGTTTATTGTCAAATTGGTTTCCTTATAACACCCAGTGCTCTTCCCCACAAGTGCCCTCCTCCATCACCACCACCTCTTCTCCCCTTCCCCCTTCCCCTTTAACCCTCAGTTCACTTTCAGTATTCAACAGTCTCTCAAGTTTTGCGTCCCTCTCTCTCCCCAACTCTCTTTTCCTCTTCCCCTCCCCCTTGTTCTCCATTAGGTTTCTCCTGGTCTCCTGTTAGACCTATGAGTGAAAACATATGGTATCTGTCCTCCTCCGCCTGACTTATTTTGCTCAGCATGACACCCTCGAGGTCCATCCACTTTCCTACAAATGGCCATATGTCATTCTTTCTCATTGCCATGTAGTACTCCATTGTGTATATATACCACATCTTCTTGATTCATTCATCAGGTGATGGACATTTAGGCTTTTTCCATGTTTTGGCCATTGTTGACAGTGCTGCTATGAACATTGGGGTACATGTGCCCCTTTGCATCAGCACTTCTGTATCCCTTGGGTAAATCCCCAGCAGTGCTGTTGCTGGGTCATAAGGGAGTTCTCCACACTGTTTTCCAGAGCGGCTGCACCAGTTTACGTTGCC
>NC_043700.1:5821946-5851258 GCF_006229205.1 Suricata suricatta | reverse complement strand
TTGTGCCAATACCATACTGTCTTGATGATGACAGCGTTGTAGTAGAGGCTAAAGTCTGGGATTGTGATGCCTCCCGTTTTGGTTTTCTTCCTCAATATGACTTAGGCTATTCGGGGTCTTTTGTGGTTCCATACGAATTTGAGGATAGTTTGTTCCAGCTTTGAGAAGAATGTTGGTGCAATGTATTGAGATTTTAACAGTATTCTTTTAAGATATGAACACAGGATACTTTTCCATTTTTGGTATGTTCTTTGATTTATTTCATCAATGTCTTGTAGTTTTCCAGGAGGAGAGTTTTAACCTCCTTGTTAAGTTAATTCCTAAGTATTTGTTTTTGATGCTATTAGAAATGGGATCATTTTGTATACTTTTTTTCAGATACTTGTCATTAGTATATAGAAAAACTACTGATTCTATAGGTTAATTTTGTGTCTTACAGCTTCACTGAATTCATAGATTTGGTTGTTGTTGTTTGTGTGTGTGTGTGTGTGTGTGTGTGTGTGTGTCTATTCCTTAGTATTTTCTCTATATAAAGTCATGTTATCTTTAAATAGAGAATTTTTTTCTTCCAAGTTATGATGTATTTTATATCTTTTTCTGGCTTGACTATTTCTGGCATGGACTTCTACTGCTAAGTAGAATAAGACTAGTAAGATTGGACACCCTTGTCTTGTTTTTTATCTTAAAGGAAAAGCTTTCAACATTTTACAACTAAGTATAATGTTAGCCATTGGAATTATCCTATGTGGCTTTCATTGTGTTGAACTATATTTCTCCTATAATGTATTAAGATTTTTAAAATCATGAGTGTATGTTAAAGTTTATCATGTGCTTTTCAGTGTCTATTGTGATGAACATGATTTTTTTCCTTTAATCCTATTAATGTGATGAATTACACTGATTGATTTGCAGATGTTGAACCATTTTTGCATTCAAAGTATAAATTCCATTTGGTCCTGGTGACTCATCCTTTTGATGTGGTACTGAATTCAACTTGCTAGTATTCTGTTGAGAATTTTGGCATCTATGTTTTCCAGAGATACTATTATATAGCTTCCTTTCTGGAAGTGTACTTGTCTGGCTTTAGTATCAAGATAATGCTGGCCTCATAAAATGAATTTAAAGATGTTCCCTGCTCTACAATTTTTGAAAATATTTGAGAAGATATGGCATTAATTCTTAAGTGTTTGGTAAAATTCAACAGTGAAGCATCTGGTCTGGGCTTTTCTGTGTTGTGAGAATTTTGATTACTGCTTCAGTTTCCTTACTAATAATTGGTCTATTCAGATTTTCTATTTCTTCCTGATTCAATTTTGGTGAGTTGTAGGTTTCTCAGAATTTTTCCACTTCTTTTAGATTGTCCATTTTGTTGGCTTATAGTTGTTCATAGCATCCTCTCATGATTCTTTATATTTCAGTTGTATCAGTTTTAATGTCTCCTTTTTTATTTATAATTTTGTTGATTTGGGTCCTCTCTTTTCTTTGGTTAGTCTAGGTAAAAGTTTGTCATTTTTGTTTACTTTTGCAAAAAACACTCTTAATTCGCTTAATCATTTCTATTGTTTTCCTGTTCTCTATTTCATTTATTTTTGCTCTATATTATTTTCTTTCTTCTAACTTTGGTTTCTGTTATTTTACCGCTTTAAGGTGCAGAGATAGGTTGCATTTTTTGTTTTGTTTTGTTTTGTTTTTTTTTGTCAGTGTTTTTGGTGCAGGGGGCTGGGGCAGGTCTTTCTAAGGTAGGCATTTATTGCTATGAACTTCTCTCTTAAAACCATTTTTGCTGTATCCCATAAGTTTTGTCAAGTTGTGTTTACATTTTCATTGATCTCAAGATATGTTATTTCTCCTTTAATTTCTTCTCTGATCCATTGATTGTTCAGCAGAGTGTTGTTGAATTTCTGTGTGCTCATAAATTATTCAGTTTCCTTGTTATTGATTTCCAGCTTCATACTACTGTGGCCAGAGAAGATACATGGCATCATTTCAGTCTTCTCAAATTTTCTAAGACTGCTTTTGTAAGACACGCACATGGTCTTTTTTAGAAAATGTTCTATGTGCACTCGAGGAAAATGTATATCTTGCTCTTGTTGAATAGAATGTTCTGTATGTGACTGTTAGTTCCATTTGGTCTAAAGTGTTGTTTAAATCTTCTGCTTTCTTAGGCAATCTCTGTCTGGATGATCTATCCATTGTTGAGAGTGAGGTATTAAAGTCCTCAACTACTATTGCTATTTATGATTCCTTTTGCTTTTATTAGTTTTTGCTTTGTGTATTTAGGTGCTTAGATCTTGGCAACATAAATATTTTTATTTTTATTGTTTTCATTTCAGTTTACTTTTATTTTATATTTTTTACACATAAATTTAAAAAATTATTAATGTTTATTTTTGAGAGAAAGCATGAGTGGAGGAGAGGCAGAGAGAGAGGGAGACACAGAATCTGAAGCAGGCTCAAGGCTCTGAGCTGTCAGCACAGAGCCCGACACAGGGCTTGAACCCACAATCTGTGAGATCATGACCTGAGCCAAAGTTGGACGCTCAACCCACTGACCCACCCAGGCACCCCTACACATAAATATTTTTAATTCTCATATCTTCTTGGCGGACTCACCCCTTTATCATCTTGAGACCTTCTTTGTCTTTTTATACCATTTTTAGTGTAAAGTTTGTTTTGTCTTATATAACTATTAATTTCCTGCTTTGTTTTTCTTGTTACCATTTGCTTAAAACATCTTTTCAATCCCTTTACTCTGACTGTATGTGTGTCTTGTTAGTCTCATGCGGGCAGCATATTGTTGGCTTTCTTAAATCGTTTTAGCTAGCCCATCTATTTTGTCGGAGAATGTAATCCATTTACATTTAAAATAATTGTTGATAAGTAAGGAAGTTATTATTGCCATTTGTTCATTTTTTTTCTGGTTGTTTTTTGCTTCTTATCCTGCTGTCCTTTTGTGTATTTTGATGTGTTGTGGTATGAGCATACTTTGAATTCCTTATCATATTCTTTTGGGTAATTACTATAGGTTTATTTTTCCTAGTTACCATTCAGCTTACTGAAACATCTTAAACATCTAACACCCCATTTTAAACTATAACTTCTATACAATTTCTATGCTTAATAATTTAACTCTCTTCCCATTCACATTTTAGGGGATTGATGTTAAAATTTATATATTTTGTATCATGTAACTAATTACAGATTATTATAATCATGGTTATATTCACTACATTTGCTTTTTAATTTCTAAATGAGAGCTATAAGTCAGTTATGCACTATTCACATGATACTACAGAACCTAATTTTGACTGTACATTTAACATTATCAGTGATTTTATGCTACCTTCTATGTCTCTAAGATAGTGATTAGCTTGATCAAGCTTCTAGAAATTTACCTATTTTATCAGTGTTCTCAAGGGCTCATCTTTTGATGAATTGTTTTATTTTTATTCTGTTGTTAATTTATGCTATCAACTTTATTATTTTATTTATTTTCTTCAATTCACTGTATAGTTTTTCCTCAATTTTCTTTGGGTATTTAGCTAATTTTTAGTTATCTTTTCATTTACTAACATAAACAATTTGAGCTATATATTTCCCTCTAAATATTGCTTTAACTTTAGTGTAGGAGATTTTTCTTGAGTTCTAAATGTTTTCTCATTTCCATTATGGTTTCTTTTGATGTATCCATTATTTATAAGTATGTTTCAAACTTACAAATACAGTCAGTGGACTTCTTTATGCTATTGATTTTATAAATTGTGTTTAGTTCAGAAATATGGCTTGTATGAAAGCAATAATTTTTCTTTCCATGATTGAAACTCTGAGCCAAATAGACTAGTTTCTTTCCCAAACAGTGAATTTTTTCTAGTATCCTTCCTCACTGAGTGTGCACCTGTCCAGAATTTTGGTTTTATTTGGAAGGTCTCACCTTGAATACTTCTCACTTTACACAGCCCCACATCCTCATTCTCTGACCCCATTTGCCATTGAAAGTCAAGTCCCTAGTTCCCAAGAGCCCACTCTGGCTCCCAAATGGCAGCATTTGGCTCTAAGGCCCTACTCAATTCTTGATTTCTGGCTCCCTCTTGACTTGTCACCCTTGGGGATTTCCTTTCTTATTATGAGTTCTGTGATACATTTAAAAATGTTTGTTAATTTTTTCAGTATTTCTTATATGTTATAGCAGAAAGTGTTTTTATGTTATTAAGCCTACTTATTCTGTCTTTTCCCCCAATATTTTTGGAAGTCAAAAACTTGGCCATTATCTGTGTTCTTTTCTTTATCACTAAATAAAATCTATTCTCCTCAATGATTTCCCCTAACTAACTAAGGGAAAGATAAGAGAGCAATGGAAAGAACAGCCCCCAAAATCAGTGTTTACAATAATTTTTTTCTACTCTATCTGCAATTAAGTCACCACTTGGTACATGAAATAAAATACCAAACTATTCATGGCTTTAAACATAAACAGAGATGGAGAAGTAAACTTGCTATTTATTTTTACCTGTAGCTAACCTACAAGGATATCCTACACAACAGAGGGTGTACTTTAAGAGTATAGAATGATACTATAAAATGGAGATATTTTATGGCATTGCAAATTTTTACATATTTTACTTTCTTTTCATGGTTTGGATCTCATTTTAATTCTTTGCAGGGAACACCCTGTTTTTCTGTCCTTGTCAAAGATTAGTGTCGAATGTCGAATCCACCCTCACTTTCCCAGTTGTGACCATAGCCGGGAGCCCTAGGTCGGACTGCATTTCCTATAAGGCGCAGAAATGAAAGCTTTCAAACTTTGGATTTAAACAGGCCATTCCTCCCAAAAGTCTGGATCGAGTTCTTCTGAGGTGGGTTCAGGAATCAGCACAGCCAATGATCCTGGGTCAGGAGGTTCCAGACAGTACTCTGGGAAACTGTCAGTGTCTTACTCCGTTATCTCATCAATGTGTCCTGATATTTCATTTCCTGATGATTAGCGTGCTGGCTTGTGTGCTGCTAGGACAGGAATAAGGAAAATCACAGTTTATGTTGTTATAGTGCTTGGTGGTTTATAAAGACCACTCACACCTGTCCCCACGCCTTGTGAGAATCCGTGTACTTGTATGAGACGCACAGTGCCACCACTATCCCAGTTGTAGCTTAAGAATCCTAGGAGGCAAGTAAGTTAAGTCAACCTAACTGGTTCTGTGAAGTGGTAGGTAAAGACTAGAACCAAGTCCTACCAGCAGGTTTCACACGGCTCCATGGCTTCTCTCTGGGCCAATGACTCTGCCTGATGAGAGGAGATGGCTTGCGCCCCCCGGGGAATCGTCCCAAGGTGAGGGAGGATGACCAGCCGGGCTCCTCTGCTCTATCTGCTCCATCAATATTGGATCCCCCCTGTCGAGTTGCTCAGCTTCCTACATCATCCATCACATGATGCCACCAAATCCCCTTCTTTTAAAGACTTAAAAAGTTTATAGTTAGTTGTCAGTTCCCCTTGGATTCAGATCCAGATTCAGCCAGCATTTAATGACCTACTTTATGCTACACATTGAACACATTAGCCAAAAGTTCTCCAGAGAAACAGAACCAACAGGAGTTATTTACTGTGAAGAGTTGGCTCATGTGACTATAAAGGCTAAGAATTCTCAAGGTCTACAGTTAAACAGGTTCTAGGACCAGGAGAGCAGGTGATGTGGGTTCTAGTTTGAAAGCTGGCAAGCTCAAGATCAAAGGTTAGAGACACTATTTCAGTTTGAGTCGAAAGGCAGAAAAAGATGGTGTCAGGTCAAGGCACTTAGGAAGGAGGAGTTCCCTTTACTCAAGGAGGTTCAGTCTCTTCTTCTATCCAGACTTTCAAGTGATTGGATGAGACCCACTCACTTCAGGGAGGGCAATAGGCTTCACTCAGTCCATGGGTTCCAATGTTAATCTCATCCAGAAACATCCTCACAGACACGCCCAGAATAAGATTTGACCAAATATTCAGGCACCACATGATCTGGTCACTTTAAGACATCAACATCGCACTGGGCTAGGGCATTTCACGTTATTTCACCCTATTCAGGGATGAATTCTTAAAGTGTGGCACATCCGTGCCTTGGAATACTGCTCAACAATAAAAATGAAAGTTTTTCTGGAATTGTTCCCACAGATTTATGCAGAGTGATAAAAGCCAATGTCAAAAGGTCACATACTGTACAATTCCATTTACATAAAAATCTTGAAATAACCCAATTATAAAAATGGAAAACAGATTTGTGGTTGCCAGGAGTCTAGGAAGTAGAGGAAGCTGGTAGGGAAGCAGGTGTGGTTTTAAAGGGCAATGTGAGCGATCCCCGAGACGGAAACATGATCTGCCTTCACACACACCTCACCGATGATGAAACTGCATAGAACTAATAGAAAAGCACACATCCCAAGTATATGGAGGCCTAGACAAGTTAAATCAGAATCCTTGTGATGCTATTTGAAGTTTGTGTATTTTTAATCGCGTTGGGTGATTCTAATGTTACCTCAGAGGTAAGAGTCATTGACCTAAGTAAGCATTTTTCAAAGAAATGGCTTGATAGGAAATTTACAACATAATTGCAATGCACTGCTAAGAACGGTAGTTCGGTTTAATAAGACATTAATCCCTGTGTAGATGTAAATGGTATGTAAATCTATAATGGTCCTCCAAGTTTTCCGAATCCTTGCTACTCAAACAGCTTCCAGGACGTCATCTGGGAATTTTTCAAAGATGCAGAATTTCTGGCCCCATCCCAGATCTACTGAATCAGAATTTACCTTTTGTCGATGTCCGCAGATGATTCAAATTCACAGTAAAGTCTGAGAAGTGCTCCTATAAATGCTTCGTTAAGTGCACCCACTAAGAATTTTCTCATGCACTTTTCAAATGTCAGAGGACATCATTGTAAATAACTAAATCTAATGTAATAATTTCTATGAGGAAATTAAATCTCTTAAGCTCCTAAATGTCATTTTGAAAAACATGAGATTCTGGTAATATTTAATATAACATTTTGGGGAAATGTTCTATCAAAAAATGAGCAGTGTATACACAGAATTACAGGAGTGGCTTTCATAACATGAAAAAGCTTACCTGCATCAAATGAGATCTCATTTGTGGTTTGTCTTTCTGGTGTGTTGTGTTTGACTTTATCTTTTATGTGCAGACAATTTCGGTTTGAGTCATCCTGTGCGAAGGGAGAGGACACTGTGGGGAGGGAGTCCTGATGTTTGGTTATTTCCACTGGTTGAGTGCGCAGTAATCGCAGTGGCTTTGGAGGTGTTTTGTTTCTTGGTTAACAAAGGACTGGCCTGGGGGGGCCATCCCATAAGCGCTTACAGAGGCGTGGGCGAGACTGTCCCTGTGCGGAAGGGAGACAGGATCCCCGGGCGAGGATCCGCAACCTTCCCATTTCCCCTCCCAACTTTTAATCAGAGTTTAATCAGTGATCTGTTTCACCTGTGGCAACTTTCATGCAACTTCACGTGAATGGAGTTGCGCTATTTTAAAAAGGCTGGAAAACACTGTTAAGGTTTTTTGGAAAGACTTTGACTTCACGTGAAAGGACCACGTGATGATGAGGTCTCCTGGACACAAAATCTATACAGCCCTTAGAATAGTGACCTGCATGCGGTGGGCACTAACTATTTTAAAATCGATTCCTACCAGGCCACCGGACGTTCTCAGAGTCGCACTGTTGAGTCTGAGTAAGCCCAGTGGACCATGGGGACATTCAAACACCAGTTTTTCCATCACCTGGATTATGCAAGTTATGTCATCTCCAAAATGTGTATTCACACATGAGTCCCATGATCCTTTAATCACAACTCCAAAGTCTAAAAAGTCTGAAAAATAGGTTTTTGTAACTGTATTAGAGACTATTACTAGTTTTATGTATCCCACTTACTGTGAGGGGTGTCACTGATGAGCTATTCAGTTACAGCTGCTGCCTCAGAGTTGCACTGGGCGGGAGGGGGAGGGGTCCACCAGGTAGCCAACACTGACATGCGTTAGGAGAGCTAGAATCTTCCTGGAGGCAGCTCCTGTGCGAAATACAGCGGGGAGGAAGCAGGACCCCGTAGGAAACCTGCAGGACATGTTGCAGACTCTTGCGTCAGCAGGATTAGGCGGTCCTTGGCTGGGGACTGGCCGCCCAGGTGGAGCAAGGCCTTGGCTTGAAAGGACAAGGCAGAGGTCCTAAAGGCTGGAGGCTGGAGGCTGACGGTGCTCACGACAACTGAACAGAACCTGCTTTCTCAAGTGAGATCCCAGAGGTACAAGGCCACAGTTGCCACACAGCTTTTTCTTTCCTTTGAAACAGCTCTAAACTTAGGCGCCCTGGAGTCGACCATCCAACATGTGCTGTTCAATGATTTTAGTAAACGTCTATGGTCGGACAACCAAAATCACGATCCAGTTTCAGAAAGTTTCCTTCATACCACAGTGTTTGCTGTCTCTTCCCACTCCTACCCCAGCACAGAAACGTTCGTCCGTGTCCTACCTCCATAGTGTTGCCTTCTCTAGCATGTGTTTTCTGAATAGAATCCTATAACATGTAATCTTTTGAGTCTGGTTTACTTGTCATGGGTCTTTGAGAGGATTTGTGTTGCATGCTGTTCGTATTCTTCTGCGCTGCTTGGTAGTGGCCTGTGACATGGATATGCCACATTGTGTTTATCCATTTCTCAGTTGATGGATTTCTTCCAGTTTGGGGTGGTTGCGACTAAAGTTGCTAAGAACATTTGTGTACAAGTTCTGGTTGTAGGGGCTCCGGGGTGGCTCTGTTGATGAAGCATCTGACTCTTGGTTTCAGCTCCGGTCGTGATCTCCTGGTTTGTGGGTTTAAGCCCTGTGTCAGGCTCTGTGCCGATGGTGCAGAGCCTGCTTGGGGTTCTCTCTTTCTCCCTCTTTCTCTGCTCCTCCCCTGCTCTCTCTCTCCCTCTCAAAACAAATAAATAAACTTTAAAAGGAAAAACAAAGTCCTGGGGTAGGCACCTGTTTTCATTTCTCTAGGAGTGAGGTTGCTGCGACATATGGTAAGTTTGTTTACTTTTTTTATGTTTAATTTTCAAAAGAAAATGCCAAATACGTTTCAAAGTGTATCACTTTAGTCAGACCAGCAGTGCATGAGAGTTCCAGTTTGTACACATACTGGTCAGCTCTTGGTACTGACGGCAGTGTTGGGTATGCCTCTACAGACCGAGTGTGTTGTGCCTCATGCTTTTAACTTGTGTTTCTTTAATGACTAATAACATTGACCACCATTTTATGTGTTTATTAACCAATTATAAATATTCTTATGTGAAATGCCTTTTGCCCATTGTTTATCTTCTTAAGAACTGAAGTTCTTTATACAATCTAGATATAATTGCTTTATCAGATATATGATTTGCAAACATTTTCTCCTAGTCTGTGGCTTGTCTTTGCATTTTCTTAATGGTTTCTTTTCAAGAGCTAGAGAGTTTGTAACATTGAGGTCCAATATATTTTTGAATTGTGCCTTTAGTCTCTATTTCATATCTAAGATATCTTTGCCTATGCTAAGGCAAGAAAGATTTCCTGCTATGTTTTCTTTTAAACATTTTATAATTTCAGTTTTATGTTAGGTCAGTGGTTGTTAGCTGGAAGAGCTTTGCTCTCCAGGGGACATTTAGGAAAACCTGGAGAAGTTTCTGGATTGTCACAACTGGGTGGAGTGTGCTACTAGTGCCTAATAGGTAGAGGCCAGTGATGTTGCTAAACATGCAATGCACAGGACAGCCCCGCAACAGCAAATAATTATTTGGCTCAAAATGTCAGTAATGCTGAGGTTGACAAGCCATGAGTTAGGTTTCTGGTCCATTTTGAGTTAATTTGTGTGCGCGGTGTGAGGTAAGGATCTATACACATTTTCTTTTGTTTCTGCATGCGAAGTAAGGATGTAAGTGCATTTCTGTGGTTTTTTGTTTGTTTGTTCGTTTGTTTCCTTTTCCCACGACCATTTGTTTTAGGAAATATTCTGCATTGAGTTGCCTTGGCACCTTTGGTGAAAATCAACAGACTATGCATGTTGTTCTTTTGATCTATTCTACCTTTATACCAACACCACACCTGTTGATTGCCAACAGTTTATAGTATGTTTTGAAATCTGGCAATCGGACCTCCATTTCTTTTTCTAAAAAATTCTTTTGTCTACTAGAAGTTCTTTACACTATCGTATCTATTTTAGCATCAGCTTTTCCAATTCTATTAAAAAAGCCATCTGGGATCTTAAAGATTACATTTAACTTATAGATGGATTTGAAGAGAACTGACATTGATACTGAGTCTTCTAATACAGGAACCAGGTGTATTTCTCCATTTATTTAGATGTTTAATTTTTCTCAGCAATGATAGGTTTCAGTATATAGGTCTTACATTCCTGAATGTTTTCTTATTGCTATAGTTGCCATTGTCAATGGACTTGTATTCTTTTTCCTTTAAGTTTATTTATTTAGAGAGAGCATGAACAGGGGAGGGGCAGAGAGAGAGAATCCCAAGATTGCTACATGCTGTCAGCATAGAGCCCAACTCGGGGCTCAATCTCACAAACCATAAGATCATGACCTGAGCTGAAATCAAGAGTTTGGTGCTTAATTGAGCTATGCAGCACCCCTGGTATTGTATTTTTTCTTTTTTAATTGTGGTAAAATATATATAGCCTAAAATTTATCATTTTAACTATTTTCAAGGGTACAGATCAGTGGCATTAAGTACATTCACATCATTGTGTGGCTGTCACTATCAGACTTGTTTTTAAAATTCTTATTTAAATCCAAGTTAGTTAACATATAGTGTAATAATGATTTCAGGAGTAGAATTATTTAGCCCATTCTCCCACCCTCCTCCCCTCCAGCAGCCCTCAGTTTGTTCTCTGTCTTTAAGAGTCTCTCATGGTTTGCTTCCTTCTCTGTTTTGAATCATATTTTTTCTTCTCTTTCCCTCTGTTTTATCTGTTGTGTTTCACATTCCACATATGAGTGAAATTGTATGATATATATATCCCCTCCTTTTTTATCCATTCATTAGTCAGTGGACATTTGAGCTTTCTCCATAATTAGGCTATTGTTGATAGTGCTGCTGTAAATATTGGGGTGCATGTGCCTCTTTGAATCAGCATTTTTATATCCTTTGGATAAATACCTACTGGTGCAATTGCTGGGCAGTAGGGTAGCTCTATTTTTTAATTTTCTGAAATATATCCACACTGTCTATCCCAGTTTGCATTTCTACCAACAATGCAAAAGTGTTCCTTTTTCTCCTCATACTCACCAACATCTGTTATTTCCTAAGTTGTTAATTTTAGCCACGGTGACAGGTGTGAGGTGGTATCTCACTGTGGTTTTGGTTTGTATTTCCCTGATGATGAGTGATATTGAGCGTTTTTCCATGAGTCTATTAGCCATTTGGATGTCTTCTGAGGAAAACTATCTGTTCCTGTCATTGCTCATTTCTTCACTGGACTGGTTTTTTGGGAGGTGTTGGGTTTGATAAATTCTTTAAGCCATTTATCTGATGTGTCATTTGCAAAGATCTTCTCCCATTCTGTCCATTGTCTTTTAGTTTTGTTGATTGTTTCCTTTGCCTTGCAGACGCTTTTTATCTTTATGTTGGCTTTTGTTTCCCTTGTATCTGGAGACATGTCCAGTAAGAAGTTGCTGTGGCAGAGGTCAAACACGTTGCTGCCTATTTTCTCCTCTAGGATTTTGATAATTTCTTTCTTACATTTAGGTCTTTCATCCATTTTGAGTTTATTTTTGTGTATGGTGTAAGAAAGTGGTCCAGGCTCATTCTTCTGCATGTCACTGTCTAGTTTTCCCAGCACCATTTGCTGATGAGACCACCTTTTTTCCAGTGAATATTCTTCCAGCATTGTTGAAGATGAGCTGGCCAAACATTCGTTGGCCCATTTCTGGGTTCTCTATTCTGTTCCATTGGTGTATGTATGTTTTTGTGCCATTACCATACTTTCTTAATGATTATAGCTTTGTAATACAGCTTGAAATCTGGAATTGTGATGCCTCTAGCTTTGGTTTTCTTTTTCAACATTTCTTTACCAATCGTGGTCTTTCTGGTACCCTAAAAATTTTAGGATTATTTCTTCTAGTTCTATAAAAATGCTACTATTGATTTGATAGGGATTGCATTGATAGGGCATGAGCAGGGAATGTTTTTCTATTTTTGTGTCCTCTTCAATTTCTTTCATAAACTTTCTATAGTTTTCAGCATACAGATCTTTTTGGTTATGTATATTCCTAGGTATTTTATGGTTTTTGGTACAACTGTAAATGGGATTCATTCCTTGATTTCTCTTACTGTTCCTTCATTATTGGTGTATAGAACTGCAACCGATTTCTGTGTGTTGATTATATGTCCTGCAAATTTGCTTAATTCATGGATCAGTTCTAGCGGATTTTTGGTGGAGTCTTCTGGGTTTTCCACGTAGAGTATCAGGTCATCTGTGAAGAGTGAAGGTTTGCCTCCTTCCTTGCCGATTTGGATGTCTTTTCTTTATTTTTGTTGTCTAATTGCTGAGGCTAGGACTTCCAACACGAAGTCAAACAACAGTGATGAGAGTAGACATCCCTGTTGTGTTCCTGACCTTAGCGAGGAAAGATCTCCGTTTTTCCCCATTGATGATGATTTTAGCTGTGGTCTTTCATAAACGGCCTTATGACCTTAAGGTATGTTTCTTCTATTCCTACTTTCTTGAGCATTTGTATCAAGAAAGGATGCTGTATTTTGTCAAATGTTTTTTTCTACATCTATTGAGAAAATCATGTAGTTATTATCCTTTGTTTTTTAATATGATGTATCATGTTGATTGCTATGTGGATGTTGAACCACTCCTGCAGCTTAGGAATAAATCCCAGCTGATGTGATGAATAATTCTTTTAATGTATTGTTAGATTTGATTTGCTAGTATCTTGTTGAGAATTTTTGCATTCATTTCATCAGGGAGATTGGCCTGTAATTCTCCTTTTTAGTGGTTATTTGTTTGGTTTTAGATTCAAGGTAATGGCTAGCCTTAAAGAATGAGTTTGGAAGTTTTCCTTCCATTTCTATTTTATGGAACAATTCAAAAGAATAGGTATTAAATCTTCTTTGATGTTTGGTAGACTTCCCCTAGGAAGCCATCTAGCTCCAGACTCTTGTTTGTTGGGAGATTTTTGATTACTGGTTCAATTTCTTTACTGGATATAGGTCTGTTCAAATTACCTACCTCTTCCTGTTTCAGTTTTAGTAGTTCATATGTTTCTAGGAACTTGTCTATTTCTTTTAGATTGCCCAGTTTCTTGGATCATAATAGTCTCTTATTATTATTTGTATTTCTGTAGTGTTGTGATCTTTCCTCTTTCATTCATTATTTTACTTATTTGGATCCTTCTCTTTTCCCTTTTGATAAATCTGGCTAGGGGGTTATCAATTTTGTTAATTCTTTCAAAGAACCAGCTCCTGATTTTGTTGATAGCTTCTATTTTTTTCTTTTATTTTGATACCATTGTTTCTTCTCTCATCTTTATTTTTCCCTTTTTCGGCTGTTTTGGGCCTTATTTACTATTCTTTTTTCAGCTCCTTTGGGTGTAAGGTTAGAGTGTTGTTTGAGACATTTCTTTCTTCTTTAGGAAGGCCTGGATTGCTATATACTTTATTCTTAGGACCAACTTTTCTGCATCCCAGTGGTTTTGAACTGTTGTGTTTTCATTTCCATTGGCTTCCATGTACTTTTCCATTTCCCCTTTAATTTCTAGGATGTTCTTTAATCTTCAAGTATTCATGGCCTTTCCAAATTTTTTTCTTTTCGTGTTTGATTTCAAGTTTCATAACATTGTGGTCTGAAAATATGCATGGTCTGATGTTGATCTTTTTGTACCTGTTGAGGGTTGATTTTGTGACCCAGTATGTGATCTATTCTGGAGACTGTTCCATGTGCACCCAAGAAGAATGTGTATTTTTCTGCCTTAGGATGAAATATTCTGAATATATCTGTTAAGTCCATCTGGTCCAATATGTCATTCAAAGCCATCATTTCCTTGTTGATTTTCTGCTTAGATGATCTGTCCATTGCTGTAAGTGGGTGTTAAAGTCTCCTACTATTATGGTATTATGGTGGTATTATCAATTGTTTATGTGTGTGGTTAACTGATTTATATATTTGGGTGCTCTCGGGTTAGAGGTATAAATATTTATAAGTGTTAAATCTTTTTGGTGGAAAGAGCCCTTATTATGTTTTCCTTCTTCATCTCTTGTTACAGTCTTGGTTTTAAAATCTAGTTTGTCTGATATAAGTGTGGCTACTCCAGCTTTCTTTTGACATCCATTAGCATGATAGTTGGATCTCCATCCCCTTCCTTTCAATTTCCAGGTATATTTAGGTCTAAAACGAATCTCTTATATGCAGCATATAGATGGCTCTTATTATTTTTTTTAATCCATTCTGATACCCTGTGTCTTTTGATTGGAGCATTTAGTTCACTTACATTTAGAGTGATTGTTGAAAGATACGAATTTAGTGCCATTGTGTTGCATGTAGAGTTGGTGTTTCAAATAACGTTCTCTGGTCATTTCCAGTTTTTGTTGCATTTGACCTTTTTTGTTTTGTTTTGTTTCTCCAAAGGGTCCTCCTTAAAGTTTCTCGTAGGGATGGTGTAGTGGTCATAGATTCCTTTAGTTTTTGTTTGTCTGGGAAGCTCTTTATCTCTCCTTCTATTTTGAATGACATCCTTGCTGGATAAGGCTGCATATTTTTCCTATTCCACACATTGAATATATCTTGCTATTTCTTTCTAGCCTATCAAATTTCTGCAGACAGATCTTCTTCAAAGCTGACCTGTCTTCCTTTGTAGGTTAAGGAGTTATTTTCCATCATTTTTTTTCAGAATTCTTTCCCTGTCTGTATATTTTTATAAATTTGACTATGACATGGTTGGTATGGTCAGTTTTTGTTGAATCTAATGGGAGTTCTCTGTGCTTCTTGGACTTTGATGTCTGTGTCTTCCCCAGATTAGGAAAGTTTTGTGCTGTAATTTCCTCACATAAACTTTCCATTTATCTCTTTCTTCTTCTGGGATTCCTATGATTAGAATATTATTCCTTTTTAATAAGTCACCAAGTTCTCTAAGTCTTATATAATGATCTTTGGCCTTCTTTATTTCTGCTTCATTATTTTCCATAAATTTATCTTCTATCTCAGTGATTCACTGCTCTGTTTTGTCCATCCTTGCTGTCACAACATCCATTCAAGATTGCATCTCAGTTGTAGCATTTTTAATTTCGGCCTGACTAGATTTTTGTTCTTTCATCTCCCCAGAAAGGGATTCTCCAATGTCTTCTATGCTTTTTTCCAACCCCAGCTAGTCTTACAATCGTGGTTTTAAGTTATAGTTTCTCAACTATAAAGGTATCTGTGTTGGCTAAATGTCTGGCTGTCATTTTGGGGTGACTTCTTCCATGTTGTCATCTTGGAAGAAGAAAAAGATGAATAAAAGAAAAAAGAAAAATTAAAAAATAAGAAACAAACAAAATCAAACAAAGGAAATTAGAGCCTAGGTGTGTTTCATGCTTGTTGAAGGAAGCTTGATAGATTAGATGAAAAAGAGAGAGGAAAAAAAAGTTAAAAAATATTTAAACTTAAAATTGTAAATAGAATTAAAAAATAGAAATAAAAAATAAAAAAATACTTGTTCTTTCTGCATCCAAGAAAGAGAAAGAAAAGAGAAAATAACCTAAGCAAAAACAGAAACAAAGTAAACAAATGAACAGACCAGCAAACAGAAAGAAACCCCAATGAAGTTACATCGAGTTTCCCCTGGAACCGACCTGTGAAGCCTCTGTAGTGACTACGGGAAGCAGACTTGGCTGGTCTTCTGGGGGGTGCGGGTGGGCGGGGCTTGGTGTGACAGCTCCGTTCTCCACTGGGGGTGCTGCTGAGTTCACGGGGCATCAGTGTGGTGTGCGTGTGCGTGTGCGTGTGCAGGGGAGGTGGAAATGGCTTCACCCAGGCACCCAGTCTCTGCCCCAGCAACTCTGATCTCATCTACCCGAGCTCAAGCACCCCTCATTTTTCTCAGGCCTCATCCCCTCCCCGCCTCTACCCTGTCCGTGTCCAAGCAGGCCGCCTGCCAGGTGGCACCTTCCTCCAGAGTTTTATCTCAGATGGGGCTGTGTTTCGACACCCCTCACTTCAGGGGACCCTCCCCCCGGGCTTGGACTCCCGCCAGCTCTCTGGGCGAGGGTCTCACTGAGCAATGGCTGGGTGCCAGCTTGCTCCAGGAAATGTTCGTGCCATCACACAGCAGCAGAGGCTCAGAGATGACGGCCCATCACAGCGCAGCTGGCAGCGGTCCCCTGCACTTTGGCATCTTTGTCCCAGGGCCAGCAAACGTGGCTGCTCTCAGGGGTCCCCAGGGATCTTCGTGGGGAGGCCATAGGCCTCTGCCAAATGCCCTCCAATCGGGGACTGCTGCTCCCGGTGGGGCAGGCCCCCTTCCTGCCCTGGGGATTCACCTGCTTCCTTGCCCGAGCACCGCCAGACGCCGGGCTCCGAACTGCAGACTCCGTGCTCCACTGTTCAGAGTCCTGGGGTATCGAAACCCTCCCCTTTCTTCCCGTCGGTGGTTCTGGGGAGCAGATCTCCTATTCGGTCCCCTGAGAGTGTTTTCATGCTTTCTCTCCAGCTGCCTCTTGGAGAAGTGCTTCTCTTCGTGGCACCCACTCACTGCACTCCCTTCTCTCTCCTGCTCCCTCCCTCCTTAGCTTCTCTCTCCCCCAACTCATCTCGCCACCCCCACCCCCACCGCATGAGTTCTGTGGCTCAAGTTACGCAGACTTCGTGTTAATCCTCAGATCAGTTTCCAAGGTGTTCTAACAGTTTTGGTGCCGGTGTAGCCGGTGTAGCCGTGTCAGGGAGGGACAATCTCAGGTCCCCGGGCCCCTCCGCCTTCTTCTCAGGAAGCCGTTCTCAGCGTCAGGAATGTAGTCTCAATTCCAGCTGTGGATGGTTTATTGTAGCAGATGGACAACTCAGTTATGTAAATTCCATACGCTGTTATCTTGCTACACTTGCTCTGTACAGTATCCTTACAATTTTCTACACTTAGGATCCTGTGACCTGAAATTTCCGATCGGCATGCCTTAATTCTTTTTTCTTGCTGCCTGCTCTTGGTATATTCAGCCATAAAATCGTACATAGAAATGGTGAGAACCACCTACCTTTCAAAATTAAAAAAAAAATAGAATTTTGAGATAGTCTTTGGGCGCCTGGGTGGCTCAGTCGGTTAAGTGTCCGACTTTGGCTCAGGTCATGATCTCACAGCTTATGGGCTTGAGTCCCGCATCAAGCTCTGTGCTGACAGCTCAGAGCCTGGAGCTGCTTCACATTCTGTGTCTCCTCTCTCTGTCCCTCCCCTGCTCCTGCTCTTGCTCTCTTAAAAATAAATATAAAAAAACCCAAACAATTCTGAGATATTCTTAACTCTGTGTGTTTTAGGTCAGGGATTGCTAACTTTGAAGGTAGTCGGGATTAAGTGAGGAACCACGTTATGAGATGGCTAGTCTAAGTCCTGGCACAGGTCAGTGCCCTCATAAAGTGCTGCGTTCTAGAAAGAGGCTCTCGGCTGGCCGCTGCAGGCCCGCACCGGGGATCGGGACTGGGCACTGGGGACGGGTGGTCGGCGGCCGACGGCGCCGTTTGTGGCGGTGTCCCCATGAGTTCGGGGTCCCGAGCGCTCTTCCCGGTGGCCCAGTGCTCCCACGGGTACTGCCCGACACGGTCTACAACGTGGAAGGAGGGGAGTTGTACTGAGGGGCTGTAGCTGGGGCAGGAGGAATAGGAGGGGGTTATTTGGTGCGTATATTATATGAAAATTAAAATTCTTGCCCTGTGCATTTCTGTCTTCTTCCTGCAAGGTTTATTCTAGAAGTGGTTGCAGTCTCTTTGGGGAGGGCTGGAGACTGTTAAGGCGGGAGTAACAGCGGAGATGGGCAGCGGCCAACGAAGGGCGGGGACGGGGTCCGGGGTGTTGGTGGCGCCCTCAGCCTTGCTGGGCCGCGGCCCTTCTCCCCTGCGGGAGGGGCCGGTCCGCGGGCACGCGGTCTCCGTGGGCAGGGCCGCCCTCCCGCACACTAAGGTGGAGAAGCGGGGCTCCTCTGGCGGCATTAATTACTGCAAAGCTCCTAGCCTGTGTTCGTTCACTACGTCCTTCATAGCCAGTGTACGCTACATCCCTTAAAGTCTTAGAGTCAACCAAGAAACTTGGGGGGTTGTTTGATCTCCATAATGAAACAATTCCCACTCTCCATTTAACACTACGGGTGCTTTAATGACCGAGGTTCTGTGAGCTTTCAATCATGATCATGATTAAAACACTAAGATTGGCAGTATACAGAAAAGGCCCCAGTAGGCTGGCCAGTGCTTCTTTAAAACACATCCAATCAACAGGAAGTTGCATAAAAGAGCTTCTTTATATAAAAACCACAAGGCAAACAGGTGATGGTGTCAAAAGGCATCGTTTCCGTGTCCTTCCCCTCTCTTCAGGTTTTGCTCATGTGAATGTCCAAGAAAACTCTGTGAGCTGCTGGCAGTGGCCTGTGCTGACCGAGGGCTCCGTCACTGAAGCAGCAGGTACTTTTCAGAGGCACAGACCTGGTGCTGAGTGATGGAATCTAGGGAGAGAGAAAAGCAGGTTAGCATTTATAAAGGCCAACCACGCGGTAAAATAACAACCTTATACATATGCAAAGTCATATTTTAAAATCTTAGGCAGTGTAGAGCGGCACTGTATGTGTCCACATGTCCATATAGCACATGTGACTATTCCAAAGAAAGGGGCAGCTGGGTGGCTCAGTCGGTTAAGCCTCCAACCCTTGGTTTAGGCTCAGGTCACAGTCTCACAGTTCATGAGTTCGAGCCCCACATCAGGCTCTGCACTGATGGTGCAGATCTTGCTTGGGATTCTCTCTTTGCCCACCCCCCCTCAAAATAAATAAACTTTAAAATAAAATGAAAATAAAATTAAAAAAAATTAAGTTAAACAGTCACGCCACATTTTAAGTGCTCAATAGGTGCACATCCTAGAGACACAGCGTATAGAGGGGTCCCCATCATGGAAGAACGTTCTGTGAGATGAGTGGCAGGTTTGCTGGCCCACGGTGGGGGAGACCAGGGCTCCAACCTCCCTTCGCTACGGAAAGTGCTCTCTGGGACAAGGCAATGTGTGTATAAATACACGAGTTTTAGTTTCGGCCCCACCGACACTTTCTAGGCTGTGTATCTACCAATCTACATCCTGTCTACCTGCTGAGTATACAGAGGACAGAGGGAGTAGGGAAGCACAGTTTCTATAACTCAGGTCTGCATGTTCAAGTTGAAGAAGCTGGACTAGTCCTGTCAGTTTGAAAGCCTATGATTTTATGAAAATCATAAAAAGTCACCTGGTCCAGGGTAGGCTGCGGGAGGATGGGCCAGCAGGGGACTGTACTGCCCTCAGCCCAACTTCTAGGAGAATGATTGAAGAATGAAATGGGTCGGCAGCACTGGTTGAATTACAAACTAAATTATAGTTAACTTACTTTTTAAAATTTATTTTCATTTTTTGAGAGAGGGAGGGAGGGAGGGAGGGAATCCCAAGCAGCCTCCATTGTCAGTTAGGAGCCCAACAAGGAGCTCTATCCCACGGCCCTGGGATCATGATCTGACCCAAAGTCAGATGCTTAGCTGACTGGGCCACCCAGGTCCCTCTTCAGTTACCTTCCTGATTACACCTATTATCCACAGGGACAGACAAATGATACTGAAGAACTTTAAGACATCATGATGATGAATGATAGCACGGAAAGTCAAAACATAGCTTTGTTCTATGAATACGGGGAAATTGGAAGGAAAAGTGCACATCTTAGCTGTAGCTCCAGATTGTGTCCCGAAGGTAGCGGTCACCTGCTCAGTACAACCGCACTCCACACAAGAGGTCTGAGCTGGTGAGCGGGGGTGATACAGACATTATAGATCACTAAAATAATATATCCGACAGAGCTACACAGTTATTAGTACTAAGCAAAACCACTGGTCTCCACACACAGTGAATAGTATTTTAGAATTAGACCTTTATTCGTGGTATGTGTTGTACATATTTTCTGTCATTCACCTTTTGACTTGCCTTATGCACAAAAGTTTTTATTTCGTGTATGCATTCAGATCATGTAAATCTGTTACTGCAGTTGGACTTTGAATCATTGGTAGAAAGCTTTTCCTTCTACTCAGTTTTAAAGCATAGCAGTCATAGTTTCTTCCAGCTTGTAAAACCCTGTAAGTTCAATTTTTATACTTAGATTTCTGACAGGATGTCATTTTCCAAAGCTAGAACAGATTACAAAAAGGGTAGCAATTTTTAAAATTAATCTAAAATGGAATATAATGCAAAAAGGCCAAATACATCTTTTAAAAAAGTGGCACACTTATTCTGACATTTATATAAAAGAAAAAATACACAGGGAAGACAATTTTAGAAAAAAAAAGGAATGAGAGACAGTCTGACATGCTAGATATCAAAACACATGATAAAATCAGAGTAGTAAAACAGTAGGTAACCTAGCACAGAAGAGCTAAATAGACCAATGGGAAAGTCTGGAAACGCGGCCACGTGTATACTGGCATTGAACCGACGAGCCACAGGGCATTCCAAATCAGCGCAGAAGGGACGAGGCGCTACGCAGACGGGAAGCTCCCCTTCACGTCACACAGTGAGTACGTTACAGATGAACTAAAGCGGCAAGCATTTTAAAAAGAATGGAAGTATTAATAGAAATAAGAGATGAGTTCTAAAGCTCAGCAGGTAGAGATGACCTTCCAAAGTGAGGCCCAAATTCAGGCACCTCAGGGAATAAGGCATTTGAAACCATGAAGAGTAATAACTAAATATTAAAACCTCTGTGACACAGAATACACAATAAACAAAATTAAGAATGAGACAGATGGAGAGAATTTTACACTTAGACCACAGAGTGAGGGTCCATATTCTAGACATATTCCATAGGATAGCAGGAAAAGGAAAAATAGCCCAATTTAAAAATAGGCCACTGATAAGGATAGGCAACCCATGAAATACAGCTCCTTCTCTAATTATCCATACTCACTAGTAATTCAGTACTTAGGGACCAACAAAGTAACTAATGACATCTATTTGTTTAATGCATCAGGTCACCAGAAATTAAAAATATGGGTAATGTCCAGTCCTGGTGGGGATGTGGGGGAAACGCAGATGTCCATATGCTGTAGGAGCGTGACCTGGCACAGCCGTGGGCATCCAAACTTACAAGAACACGTAAGCGGGGGCACAGTGATGTCACGCCACAAATCTGCTCTACACCAACACACAGGCCTGGGATTGGGCTGGGATAATTACAGCTCAAAGTAATCTCTTAAAATTGAATTCAAACTGTTCCAGTTAGAACACACACACACACAGTGTAGAATAGAAACGGTGGAAATCACCCCAAACACCTAAAAATCAGGAGTGCATGGATTAATTCCACCTCCTCCAACAGTTAGAAAGAAGGAAGTAGCTGTGTGTGCGAAAATGGAAGCTTTCCTAAATACAGTCAAATAAAAACTCAAGAAACGATATGTGACCCTCCATTTACAGAAGAATCCTCAAGAAACACATAGGTTTATACACATTTATTTCTATTTAAGAATGTTCTAAAAAGTCTAAAAAACACTCTTCCAGCCTTACTGTAGTAGAAGGAAGGGTTGTAAGATTTGGGGACTCTATGGCTCTATTCCAATTCTTTGACCATGTGACCGAGTGTCACTCCACACACCCATGCATGCATGCATCCATTCATTCATTCCCTCATTCATGTATTCATTCACTGTGGTGGAGAAAAAGGTTGACATGAGAAGGAGCAAGTTTTAAATTTAGCTAAAATAGAACCCTAAAGGGGACCTCACAAAAAGTCTGTGGCTGGCCCCTCACGCCTGGGATGGTGGGCTCTGTGATGGTCCTATCTGAGGAATTAACCCATGAACTTTCGAGAAATGGTACCGAGGCATGTGCAGTGTTGCGCCTAAGTGTATGGTAAGCAAAGCAGGGATTCAGAGCAGAAGAGCACGTGACTGCGGAGTGATGGCTGGCAGCCAGGAAGCCACGTCCGGGGAGCCCTCCTGTCTCCAAGCTCCCAAATGTAAACACACACGTGAAAAAGGACTTCTACCCAAGTTCACTTGTCATCTAAAGATGGTCCCATCCAACATTCCAGCGTCACGTCATATGAATAGCCCTCTAACACCCCATCAAATGTGACCAATAGCACAGATGTTTGAGCAATGCCAGTCCTGGCCAGCGGAGAGTGACAGATGTACACGAGACCCTCCCGTTAAATTTGCACTGGAAAGAAAACAGGTTGTGTTTTATTTTAACAGGGTTATTTAGCAGGTCTTGGTGCACGTCGTGCACAAGGTAAAGTTTACTGGCCTTGCCTCTGTGTGGTCCGATGATTAGGAGAGTGAAGAACGTGCTGCTCGCTGGTTTTTATAGTCTGGTGGGCAAGCCACTTTCTTCATCTAAAACTCCAATTGCCAAGAGCCAAATGTGGCTAACGGTTCTGTGTACAGAGAGTGCTGGAACCGTCAGAATGCTGTCGGGAGCTTTATCTTCGTTTACCACAACCAGCTGACTGTTCTAGAGCTGACGCGTGAGTGGCTGCGTGGCCACCCATTCAATCAAGGAGCCAGCTCTCCGACTCTGTGACTGCAGGTCACCCAGCCTCTGGGAACACTCAGGGCACGGTCCGGACACTGGAGGCTCCCTTAGCAGTAGGCCCCCGCCGGTTACAAATGATCATAAAATCCTTTCTCCTAATGGGCCTGCAGCTGCCCACCGTGTCATTTTCATCCGTTGGTCTCACTTCTCTCTGGAACCACAATGAACGAGACGTCCTCCCCTCTTCTGACGGTGGTCTCGCAGGCTCCTCTTCTGTTTGCTGAATAAACCACTATTCCTTCCGTCCTTCTCCAAGGATCCTGATTTCAAGACACCTCAGTGTTCTCTCAGATGCTTAGATTCAAATCTCGAAGTCATCTGTGACTCCTCTTTCCTAATAAGTCACGTGCAATCTATCAGCAAGGCCACTGGTGCTAGAATTTTTATTTAAAATCTGGCAGTTTCTTACTACCTTCAATGATATTATCCTAAAAGTAACCACAATCATTTATCACCCAAACCACTGCAAGAGCCTGAAACTGCTCTCTCTGCTTCTATTTAAAGATATGTATTATCCTACTTAAAATCCTCTTGCGGGATTTCTAGAACAAAAACCAAACATCTCACCATGGTCTATGAGGGTCTTGAGTGGTCCAGGCTCTGGCTGCTTCTCCAGCGTCATTTCCCATCAGACACTCTAGACTTAATGCCTCTTCTCCTTGTCTACGCTGATCCTGGCTGTTGCTTTGGTCTGAAAGGCCAGTCCTTTAGATCTACGGAGCCCACCCTTCCGTTCATCATTGGGGTCTCAGCTCAAATACAGCCCTTCTGCCAGGAACCAACCTCACTCTCGCTACAAATACTTATACCTGGTTTTCTGCATAGATTGATCACCAACAGGATTTAAAAACAAATTGTCTTAATTAGAATAGAAGTCCTGGGGGGCGCCTGGGTGGCTCAGTCGGTTAAGCCTCTGGCTTCGGCCGCAGGTCAGATCTCACGTTTGTGTGTTCGAGCCCCGCGTTGGGCTCTGTGCTGACAGCTAGCTCAGAGCCTGGAGCCTGCCTCTGGGTCTGTGTCTCCTTCTCTCTCTGCCCCTCCCCCTCTCATGCTCTGTTTCTCTCTGTATCAAAAATAAATAAAACATTAAAAAAAAAAAGGATAGAAGTCCTGGGGCGCCTGGGGGGCTCAGCTGGCTAAGCACCCAACTCTTGTTTTTGGCTCAGGTCATGATCTCATGGTTGTGAGGTCTAGCCCTGCACTGGGCTCTGTGCTGAGAGGAGAGCCTGCTTGGGATTCTCTCTCTCCCTTTCTCTCTACCCCTCGCCTGCTCATGGTCTCTTTCCCTCTCTCAAAATAAATAAAGGAATATTTAAAAAATAGAACATAAGTCCTGTATGTGCTTGTCAGCTCATCTTCTAGTAGTTCCTGGAGTATGTTTGGTGCATGGTTGGTGTTCAGGAAACATAAATTAAATGAGTGAGTGAGCGACTTGACATCATGTGGTGTATTTGAAGGAAACAGCTTGGTCTAAAAGAATGAAGCAGTTCCCAACATTTTATCCTGCTCTGATATTAGGCCGGAGATGTTCACATACTGGATGTTGTCTTTCCAAGAGTAAACAAAGAACTTGGGCTGTGTCATAGACAAGATAGTCTAACAGTTTATTCCTAGTATTCCAACTTTTGCTTCCCACCCAAGATACGTGAGTAAAATGATGTTACTACAGGTATAGCCTTGAATTCACTAGTTTTTCTATTATGTTTTATATTTATTTACTATCAGGCTTAAGAATGCTATGGATTTAACTAAGTGGACTTTATAAAGATCAGTGTTGCTGAATCAGTTGTAATTGTTTCTTGATTCACCCAGATTTTTCTATGTAGATA
Organism: Suricata suricatta; assembly: GCF_006229205.1. Lineage (NCBI taxonomy): Eukaryota > Metazoa > Chordata > Mammalia > Carnivora > Herpestidae > Suricata > Suricata suricatta. The sequence continues at coordinate 5,826,653 of NC_043700.1, read as the reverse complement.
ACTGTATCCTATGCAAATAAGAGGATTTGTCTCTTCCTTCAAAATGCTTATGTTTTCTTTGTATTTCCTTTGTGTGTCTCACCTTATCCCTTTGATTAGGAACCCTAGATCTCTGTTGAAATGAAAGAGTAAGAGCAGACATACGTGTCATAATATTCTTCCTTTTTATGGATGAATAATATTCTATGGTAGGTATAGACCACATTTTGTTTATCCATTCATCCAATTATGGACACCTGAGTGGACACATTATGGCTATTGTGAATAATATGGACATACAGCCAGAAATGAAGTTGCTAGATCACATGGTAGTTTCATTTAATTTTTAAGGAATCACCATACTGTCTCCCACAGTGGCTGTACCATTTTACATTCCCACCAACCGTGCACATGGTTCCAATTTCTCTACATCCTCAACAATGCTTACTTTTTGTTTGGTTTGGTTTTGATGGTACTCACTGTATTGGGTGCCCAGGGGTGCCTCACTGTGATTTTGATCCGCATTTCCCAGTCTGATTAGTGATGAGGAATATCTTTTCATGTGCTTCTTGGCCATTTGGGTATCTTCTCTGGAGCAATGTCTAGTCAAGGAAGTCCTTGGACCATTTTTCAATTAGTTTTTCATTGTTGTTGAACTGTAGAATTTCTTCATATTTTTTAGATATGCACCTCTATTTTTGCAAATATTTTCCCATTTCACAGGTTGCCTTTTCATGTGGTTGATTGTGTTCCTTTATGCATGGAAGTGTTTTTTTAAACCTGTTTTTACATTTGTTGCCTACCTTGTAGCATTTGAAAGCAGTGAGTGCCTTTTTTCCTGCATGTGTTCCAAGTCACGGAGACAAAGTGAGCACGTCCGTCTTCCAGGTGGCTCCCAGGCAGACTGGACCAAGGAGGGTCTGCCTTTGAGGAAAGGAGACCAAGACTGTGGGGCAGGAGTAAGGAGCCATAAAACTTCCCTAATGCTGTGAACACAGCTTTGCTTGTTTGGGTTTTCGCCTGGTTGCTGTAAACCTTTTGTTGTTTTCCAGTATCCCTACAGACTTGGTTCAGACAGAGTTGGTTCTGTTTGGGGTATTTTGTTTTGGTGTTTCTGTAGGGAAGATGGGAGCTTGGATCTTCTTAGTCTGTCATTTTGCTGACATCACTCTGTGCAGGTGTCTTTTTTGATGGGTGGTGAGAAGCACACTTTTGATTTTTTTTTAATTAGAAAAGTAAATAATAATGTTTTACTTATTCCAAGAAAGTGGGCACACAAGCAGGAGGCCAGATCTCACGAACCGTGAGATCATGACCTGAGCCGAAATCAAGCGTTCGATATTCAACCAACTGAACCACTCAGGTGCCCCTTACTCCGTCTTTTAAACGGTTGAAATGATTCAGATTTCCTATTTCTTGAGTCAATTCTGGTAATGTTTCTCTAGAAATTCCCCATCTTACCTTGTTTCAATTCCTTGGTATACATTCATCCAGCAAGCTCTCGTGACTTGGAAACATCCTCACAGGATCTGTAGCAGCAGTACCAGTTTTGTTCTTAGGACTGTTCTCTGGGCCCTTTTCTCTTCCTTTCTCTATCAATACTGCTAGGATTTCAACTACTGATTTTTCTCCCCAAAGAACTCTTTTTAATCTCTTAAAAAACTTACTTTTGATATATTTTAATTAATCATTTCCTCCTGCGTTCTTTTGTATTTGTTGCTATGTATTCATTCATCTTCAAGCATCAAAATTTAATGAGAATAGAATTTTAAAAAAATGAGGTAATTTAATTCAAATATTTTTTTTCTCTTCCTGAAAACTGGGAACAGCCTCTTGTTATTTTACTTGGACGTTGGACCCTTCGGTCACAGCTAGCGTCTGTGGTGCACAATTCGAGTCCTCTGCTGTCCTCTGCACAGACGAAGAGGAGTCCGTTTACCAACGGTAGAGTTAAGATCATTTCACAAAGTTAGACTCTGGGAAGACGGTGACTAGGAACGCCGGATCCTCACTTCACCCGGTGGTTCTGAGGGAGAGATTCAGATCTCTCTGTTTCTTCATCGAGAAAAGAAACCGATTTCTACCGAGATCTAAGAATTCTTTTCCAGCCGTGTTCATCTGCTGGGGTGGCCGCACCCAAATACCACACCCTGGGCCGCTTAAGCAACAGAAATCTACTGTCTCACAGCTCTGGAGGCCAGAAGTCCGAGATTAAGGTGCCAGCAGGTCTGGTTTCTCCTGAGGCCTGTCTCCTTGGCTTGTGGATCCCGGGGTCTCGTCTCTGCTTCCAAGGACACCAGTCCTGCTGGGTCAGGGCTCTACTCTAACCTCCAGTACCTCTTTTGAGGCCCTGGCTCCAAGCATAGTCCCGTTCTAAGGTCCCGAGGGTTAGGACTTCAACACAGTGGGTTTTGGGGGATACCAGTTAGCTCATAAACAATGGTCTATCACTTTAGGTTCTATGACACTCAGTGTTAATTGGCTAACATGCAACAGTGCAGGAATGGAAGTTCCGCATGCTCCAGTGTTAAATACGAGGCCAATGTGCAAAGATGGCTTAAACTGCTGGCAACATCCCATTAGGGGGCTGAGCTTTGAAGTTTCTTTTATGGCTGTTACCCTACTGGCCCAGACGCAGGGCTGAAGTTAACACGGCAGCACTTGCAAAGGGCTCGTGAATCTGTACACAAGACAGTCTTGTGAACCTGTCAGAACCAAAATGCTCAGCACTGGCATGTAAGTGGCCGACTGGATTCCCCACATGGATGGCCGCATTTCTGGTTATGGATATAAAATGTCGCCGTGGTCGCACAACTTCCTGTTCCCGGTCGAATATGTAATTGATTGTCCTGTTCTACTTTGTTTTTTGTTCCTAAGTGAGGCTTAAAAATGGTCTTGGCTAGTAAGGTGCAGAGAAGGGTCTTCAATTTCCCACATTGTCTGCTTGTCTTTAAAATGCTTTTGAACTTTTCTATCATGGTTAATGCTCACATCCAGTGACTGGAGGTCAGAAGTATAAATTTAACAAAGGGAAGCCAAGTGAGACAGGTTAGGAAATTTCAAAGATAACCATCTAGGACCACTAGTTGACCAATGAATCCAATTAAAGGGAAATCTACTTTCTGAGCACACTCTTCCCATATCTTTCCAAGGCTAACATGCATGGTTCCAGCAGCTAGCCGTTAATTGGAAAGAAAAAAAGGCTATATATATATATTTTACAAAAGCCATGTATTTCTTAAAACCTTAAACATGCAAGATGTTGAAATTATAAAATGTCACAAATCAGCTTTAGCTCTTATTCATGTCTAGCCTATTAGATTTCATCCATTTGAGAACAACTCAGGGTCTGAGACTGTGCCTTAAAGGTGGACCGTCACCTTCTGCATGGTGCGGAGCTCCTGGGCATGGAAGCCACGGTATGAGGGGACAGACCTGCCTTTCCTTCCTCTTCTTCCTCTTCCCATCCTCGGCAAATGGCCTCCCCTCCACGTGCCTGGTTGCTTCCCTGTGCAGTAAACATGTGGACTACGAGGGACTTGAAGAACCCTGATGTTAGCTGGCTAATCACGCACCCCAAGGGCTGAGCCTCCTGAGTGGCCTTGGTCTAACAAAATGCCATGTTCAAGAGCGTGCACTTTCCTGGGCCTCGCTCTGTGGTCAGCCGTCCAGGGAAACAATGATCTCTGCTGGCCGGCAAAAGGCCCACAGGCTATCAGAGATCTTTTTCCTGAAAACGTTGACATGGGGAGACATTAAAATCAAATGCTTTTTATAAGTTATAAGGAAATCATGCTGAGGCTAATTTTTCCCCCTTTGGCAACACTGTTGAGCACATTACTCTATGTTCCCACAATAGCATAAAATGTGTGTCTTATCACTTGAACGTGGCCCCGACAATAAAAGGGCGCCCGAGACTGGAAATATGTCTTCTGAGAAAGGCCAAACCAGCCTTCAGTGAAAGGCCAAACCAGCCTTCAGTGATAACACCAACTAGGGATGAAGAGCATGAAAAGAAATGATTACAGCACAAAAATTCGCAGGCGAGTGATGAATGTGCTGAGGTCCCGGGGCTCCCAGCCCCTCCGGAAAGCCTCACTTAAGAAGCCAGCCAAGTTACTTGGGGCTTTTGCGTCTTAGTTTCTTGACATGTAAAATGGGAATTCTATTCTCTGGGTGTGCTGGGGAAAAGAAAATTACTGGAAAATGCTTCCATTCCAATGTCAGGTAAAGGTAACATGGTGTTTCCTGGTGCCGGGAATTTGGTTTTTGTTTTCCTGTTTATTTTCATACATATTCAAGTGCCCACAAGTATTTTCTTTCTCAAAAATCCCCATTTCTCCTTCTGGTTGAATGATTCATCGAGAATCTTGGCCTAAGTATACTGCTGTTTCAGGGAAAATGGACTCTGGGGACTGAATTGGGAACACAGTCACGGCCCTTCAAACAACCTCGTCACAAGGCATCTCAGCACGTGTGAGGCTCTCCGTGGAGCAGATGAGTAAGACGTGGCTTCCATTTCACACGGGCGGTCCTGTCTGGACATCTCCCGACTTCACACAGTTCTGTGCCTGCAGCCAGGAGGGTGAGCGGGCTGAATGCTCCGTGGTGGCTCTGAGCAGCGTCCTCCAGGAACTAGAGACCTTCAGAGAGAGTCCTACACCGGGATACTCATTCGGCAGTTTTGTTTCTTTGTTTGCTTTTAAACAGAAATGTTGGATCAAACAG
>NC_043700.1:5797058-5821846 GCF_006229205.1 Suricata suricatta | reverse complement strand
CCTTGTGACTTTAGTGCTTCTGGACAAACAAAGATGCCACAAAATAGAGGAATAAATACAAAGGTACTGAAACACCTTGGGATCTTTATTTTGGAAAGCCAACCATAAATCTGAAAGTGGAAGGAGCAGTCTACTTTTTTTCAGACTGTAAGAACTACTCGATTCAAACCACTCTGCAGCTTCGTGACTCCACCTTCCATGGCAGCTGATCTAGTTGGAGCACAATTTAAAGTACTGCTTTTCATGATTTCTCACAAAATAACTTTGTTTCAACTCGGTGCCCTAACATGGCTTTAATTTTAATTTATAAGGGACTTTAGTTGCACAACGTTTTGAGAATAAAATATTCTCCAGAAGCGCTCCCAGCGGAGGCTCAGGGGAAGGAGAAAAGTCTTCAGAGGAGAAAGCACTGCCGTGCCGGGGGTTGCCGGCACCTATCACAGCGGACGGGCCCACGGCGTGTGAAGGTGCCCTGCACCCTCCTGTGCGGCCTCCTTCGCCCGTCACGTGGCGTGCGCAGGGCAGAATATTAGTCTGTTTACTAGATGAAGTAAGTGAGGTCCGGAGAGCATAGGTGATCTGCCTCTGGTCAGGGCAGAAGTCAGTAACAGACTCCTGATGCGAGAGGAAATGCAAGACTCAGGACCATGTGCCTTGTGGGTCCGTGCACAAGTAGAGACGTGCACGTGAACGCTCCTTTATTTGCACAAGGCTGGAGCTACTGTAACTCAATTCAAAAAGAGAAGAACAGAAACTCATAAACATTTGGAAAAAAATACACGTTCTAACACCCAAGTCACCACAGGGGACGTGGTGCAGACAGGGGCAGCGGCCAGAGTCCGGGGCACTCACCTTCGGGGTGAGGATTTCACCACGCCGCCGAGGGCCAAGGATTCCAGAACACACAATACCCGGAAGTTGCCAAGGGCACACGCGGATGGTGTAATCAATGACAAATCAGAAACAGGACATGAATTATGGCAGAGGAAAGAGGCTTGGGCCCCCAGCTCCAGCTCCGCATCTCGGAGAATTCCACAGGGCCTTTTGAAGGTCAAGAGCTGGGGTCAAGCAGGCAGGCCTCTTCCTCCTAAAAACCCAGGAGCAGAGGGGACAGACAACCGGAGCAACGAGGCGGGCGGCTGGGCTGTGCACCAGGCAACAGGGAGGGGCGACGGAGCTCCCCAACCTGGCAGTCATGACCGCGCAGACCCAGACGCTGGCCCTGTGTGCATAGCACACAGCTAGCCGACGCTGAAAAGGGGAGCTGTTGATACGGACGGCTGATATCAACCGCGTGCACAGTTCCGTTAGCTGAACGAGACAGCTGTTTAAAAGCGAAATTCTGCTTTCCAGTTAGTGTCATTTTGACACAGGCACTTTTCTAAAAACAACAAAACAACCTCTGTTTCAGAACATAGGATGTTTTGAAGGTTATATTCTTGGCATTCAGAAGAGAGTAAACAGCCTCTTGGCTCTTGGACTGTGGCTGAAATCATACTGTTTTTTTCTGAAGTTTCCAAGCAAAAGATAAATTACTCTGCACCAGATAGTAAAAAAAAAAAAATATATATATATATATTACTCTTGACTGCCATACTTTAAAAATATATCAAAGGATGACCATCAATCATTTAAAAGATATTCATAAAATGTCTGTAGTGATCTATGAATAAAACTTGGACACAGTATCTGCTTATCTGTTAAAAGATAATGTGGGGGAGGGGTGAGAAAAGCCAGGATTGGGGAGGAGGGGGGGCGGGGAGAATGCACTTCTCGGGTCTCGGGAAGCCAGGTAGGGATCCCGCCTAAGGGTGCTGACCCTGACTGGTCCGGTGAGGCCCAAAGAAGGAAAGGTTTCAGCAGACGCCAGTTCTGACTTCGGGCCTCCAGGCTGCGGTCATGAAGTCCCTGTTGTCTCAGGGTCCTGGTCTGTCTGTGGGACGTGCTCTGACAGCCCGAGCCAGCCCCTCCGTTCACCGGACCCAGAGCAAGGAGGTTTCTCCCCAGGCTGGGGCCCCGAGCACCTCCAGCACCGAGACCGCACGGCCGCCGCCGGCCCGCCTCGCTGCCTTGTCCACCTGCTTCTCCTGGACACTCCTGGACACCCCCGCGTCCCCCCCCCCCCCAGCTGGGGTAACTGACGCAGCCTGCCCGTCCCCACCTGGCCAGCCTCCTGGCAAGGGAGCTTCTCTTGTACCCCTCCCCCCTCTTCCCGGGTCAAGTGAAGCGTCTGCCACCTTCAGTGCGGCATGGGTCCCAGACACGGACATCAGGCTCATGTCAGTTTCTGAAGTAAAAGCCATAGCTCCTTTTGCACAGAAGGAAACCTTTTGGAGCAGGTGAGCAAATGCGTGTCGGGAGACATGGCCGACGCTCTGGGTGGGGGGTCCTGGCGGCTGGGCGCCGGCCCACAGCTCTGGGAGCAGAGCGAGACCAGCGCCCGGGGAGAGACGGTCGGAGCTGAGAGTGGGCGGGCCTCGGGGTTCAGGGCAGCTGGGGGCAGGCTGGGTCTCTCCCACTAGCTGGTGCGGTGAAATGGGTAAAGTCTAATAGGACGTCCTCTGTCCTCGTGAACTCTACGTTGGCTGACAGTAAAAAGAGTGTCTGGGTCGGCTTGTGACCGAGTGTAGTTACTGGATTCTGTGAAAGGCAGATGCTCGGAGGCTGAGATGTCCGTCCGTAAGTCCCGCGGCCACACGGAGCCCAGAGAAACCCCTCTGTGTGCCGGGACCCCAGAAGAGCGGCTCTGAAGGGCACGCCGGCAGCTGCTGCCCTCGCAAGGCACCTCCCGGCCAGCCCTGTGCGCAGACCCCTACCTAGGATCCACGTTTCCGACAGGTACTTGACGGTCGCCTTCCTCTTTCCTTGCGAGGGTCCGATGAAGATGGCCGCCTGGCCCGGGGTTCTGGTGACCTGACCCCCACAGAGGAGGACCAGCTCCCACAGCTTGGGTCTGGGGGGGTTGCTGGCCGGGGCGATGAACATCACGGGCTGGTCGGCAAACAGCCTTCCCTGGTACTGCCCCGCGGATAACCGGCGCTCCAGGCGGCAGAGCTGCGGGGCAGAGACGGGGAGGATTAGCCAGGCCCTGGATCGCTTCGTCACACGCGACGGGGCAGCTGTGACGCTCCCTTCCTTTTGCAGCAAAAGAAAAGACGGAACAGTAAAGGTGCACATTCTCAGCTGAGAATGTTCTGAATTCTGAGGCTCCAGGGGAGATACTGACATTTAATGATAATGACAGATAATGAGCAGATAAAACTGACATTTGCTGAAGCAGCTTGCAAGTAAAACTGTAAACAAATTAATAGCCCCCTCCTCCCTCCAAAAAAAAAAAAAAGTGTAGGCTTTTGAATGATTACAAATTCCAAACCGAAATATTGAACTGTTGAGTGAGGGGAGCAGCAGGTGCCTCCTGTAAATCCTGCTCGGTTCTGTGGACGGGTGTGGAGGAGAAGACAGGAGCCACTAGACCCACTGGCAAGGTGCTTCGGGGCTCCTGCCCACACGTGATGCGCACAGGACCCCAGGGGCGCTCTGCACCCGGCCCCACGGCGTCGGCCGGCAAAGGGGGAAGGAGGCAACCCGGAGTGGGGGTGCCGGAGCTACCCCCCAACACCCGAGGCTGTGGGGGGTGGGGTGGGAAGGATCCGGAGGTCTGTTTCACTGAGTCATTGTGGAAATGGTGATGAGCGGCATCGGAGACGGTGGGAAACGTTTCAGAAACCGGGATGTTACATTGTTCCCCTTTTTGTCCTGATAAAGTTGTGGTCAGCTGGCTGACTCAAGGGACAGTGGGAAGGCCTGATTATTCCAAACAAACATTTCACTAACTACAGATTAATACAGACTTCTTTTTAAGCGTAGCCACCCTGTGGGAGATGCTGAGGATGAACTGTCATCCGTATTTTGAGTGTTTTAATCAGCCGATTTCCCAGAGGAGAGAACTGAACACTTCGAAGTGGGCTCTGAGAAATTAAGGATTTGGACCGGAGATATGTGGACTGGGTATCGAGGGTGGGGCAGCGCGGAGGGAAATGCCTGCCGGTCAGTGGACGGCAAGTGGCCCCGTGGCATGGAGGGCGGCAGGCTCTGGAGAGAGGAGGCCAGCACACACGACCTTCCTCAGTCTCCGTAACTGATCTTCTGCCACTAGGTTCTCATACTACGAAATCTCCCGGTGAAAAAAGTTGCTCCAAAAGTAACGGAATCAACGCGATACACTTAAATATGGGCGTGGAATCCATTCTCTTTACTCATCCCCAGTTTTGAATTACGCAACCTAACCTGACGTCTAACTCCTTTCATCTGGCTGGGTAAGTGAAGCAGGATCCTGACAATGTGTGATGACTTTGTGTAATGCTTTTAGTAATTTCCAATATCCCTGTGAGATCGGGGGTAGAAAGGGTTTTATTTAATTTTGCAGACGAAGACACTGAGGCGGAAGCTTATCAAGGTTATCTGCTTTGGCGAAATAGTGAGTCAAGCTGCAAGAAACAACCCACTGAACTTGGTGAGTCACTGGACCATGTTGCGTTGTGACTGCAGATCGAGACAGAATCTTACCGTATTGCTGTCTGTTAATCAAATTCCTCCTTGTGTCCTCCCCCCCGCCCCGTGGCAGGGCATGATCTCTTTGGGGGGTGCTAGTCTGCGCGGGGCCATGTGTACAAGACAGAGGCCCCTCCCAGACCAAGGTAGGACTCAGGACTGGTGAGCTCCTATCCCTTTCAATGGATTGGGTCTAGCATAGGCGGACTTGATTGTGGCCCATGGGATCGGAGAGGAAGTCTGCTGAGGGCCGTTCTTCCTCATGAATATAGTCTGATGCATAAGCAAAATCCTGCCCTTGTGGGCTGGACTCGGTCACACTGAGGGCAGGCTCCCCGAATTACGGAGGCCAGCTCTTGTTCTTCCACCATAATACCCGCTGGAAATGGCCGAGTGGGAAGGCCCTGGATCCTGGATCACATTTCTAAGTCACTGGATTGACCAAACCAGGGGGGAAATCTTTTTCACTTTCTTAGGCTCCTCTTCTGTTGATGTGTGTTTCCAGAAGCACAAAACATTCAAATACTGGTTCTAAGGCCCCTGCCCCCTCCCAGAGGTAACCCCTGTCAAATGTTTGCTAGGTGTGTTTCTAAACTCCGTACCATGTTCACACACAAAAACACTCAGGATACAATTTTTCTTAAAAACAACAAAAAAACAAGATAAAGTCTGTATCTTGGTATATGGATAAGCAATAAATCAAACCCATATTGAACTGAATAGAAAAGGACATGTATAAACCTTTCATATGGTTAGAATGTGACTTCAGTAGCTCATCACTTCGGGTATCCATTCCCCTCCTACATTTATTGAGTGCTGTCTACCAGGCACGTGCAAGATGCTGGGGAAGCAGAGGGGATTAAAACATAGTCCCTGACCTCAGTGTAAAGCACGTAGTACAAAAGTCCACATATGAAAATACTTCCTTTTATTTATTTATTCAGCTTGAAATTAAAGGAGGCAAAGAATTACAAAGATCTTATTCTCTACTCAAAATAATTGAGGCTACGTGCATGCTGACTTTCTAATCCTAAGTAAAATAACTTCTGGGGACACTTAATCAAGACTCAGGTTACTTAAAATGAAAAATTAATTTGGGAATTTATCCTAGGACTGCACTCCTCGATGTACAGAAGGACACGCATGGACAGGAGTTCATTGCCCGAGAAACGATGGTCGGCAAGTGTTATTTATATTATAAATACGACAGGGCGCAGGCGTCTCCTCGTTACCGAGCTTTCAGCTGCACATGTTCTCGAAGGGGAAGGATCACATTCTGGAGACACTGGGTCCTGCCTTTGCTCTTGTCCCCAAGGGGCTGTAGACCCTGGGTCCTGGGCAGCCTAGTCCTGGAGACCGTGCTCTGTCTCTGAGGCACAAGTCATAAAACCGTTTTACTGCTGTATGTGCCGTTGCCTTAAGAATTCTGACCAGCACTAGTCAACTGGACTCTCTAACCCAAAGCAGTTCTGTCCCCACTGGTACATTCTTAAAAGCCAGCTGAGAATTCCAAGGTGACCCGCAGCACAGGAGGTGAACAGACCAGCCGAGCATGCTGTAGGTGCCCGATGAAGCCCTGTGACCCCGAAAGGCTTTCTCTTAGTTCTGAGAGGAGAAAAGCCTCAGATGCACACATTTTAAAGTCAATTTGCTGCCTCTTATTGCCTTCGCAATCCCCTTTGTAACAGCAATTCTTGGCAATTTGTTCTAAATTCTAATTCCATTTCAAACTTTTCAACAAACGTGTGCTACGACTGCTGTCAACTGCAGAAACGGGTCTGGGTGGTGGTGCGGTGGGTGCTCATATTGGCTGCTGGGGTGACTGTGACCAGCCACTTCTGTTCGCAACTCAAGACAACCTCAGAACCAGGTCTATCTGCACTGACCTACAAGTTTCTTGCTAAAAGTCGTAAGATAATTTTTTGAAAAATCATACCTCTTAATAGTTCCTTTTATTCAACTCAGACGCTAAAATGGTTCCAAGGAGGACTGACACATCGATAGGTTGGGAATGTGGAGAAGAACTGGCAAATGACCCAAAAAATTGGCTTTTCCATGGGAGTGAGGCCTTCCCTCCACCAGACAGGATTTAGCGCATGCCCACAGACGAGATTCATTTGCACTGCCAGCAAGCAGCTCATTACGACTCACAGAGCTGGGCAAGACGAGGGGCAGGCATGGGCTACAACCAGCCTGGAACAGTGACCACAGTCTAAGGTACAGTTTTCCAACGAAGCACTCCTTTCTCCCTACAGAGCCAGGGTATCTACTGAAAAATCATGGAAGAAAAGGGGATTAACCGACTCCTCTAGGCTTAGTTAGCCTCCACAATAAACACAGGTCAGTGCTCAGCGTGAATTTGAATTTGGGGTGGATTTCAAGAAGAGCGCCCGCGTTCGTCCATGGCGACAACATTTACACGATATACGTGTGTGTGTGTATAAAAAGACCAGGAGAGGGCTGACAGAAGACAGAAAACTTTCTCTGCCACAAGATCTTCATTTGAACCCTTGGTGGTGAAGGATTAAGGACGACTAGAAAAGGGTCTTAAGCGAGTGAAACAAAAAAGGCATCACCTCTGCTTTGTAAAATGTTGCCTCTGCATTTCTGTCTTCACCAGAAAAGCTGTACTGATTTAACAGATTTCAGCCCAGAACCTTCCACTCCGCTTAAGAGGCCGACCCTACAGTCCCCCAGTCTTCCAGCTCCCATGACCCCCAGTGATATACCCCCTCTCTGGGAGGGTGTGGACAGCTCACTGACCCCAGACACGCGTGTTCGATTTCAATTAGTGACTTTGCTTTTCCCTCCAGGTGGATCTCACCTGGATGATACTCTGCATCACTGCCGTTGCCACAGGCACCTACAAGCTGCACACGGAAGAGATCCAGGTCGGTCATTAGGAAATTCTCCCAGCGAAACTCTCTGGCTCTACGTTGGAACAACCAGAAGCTCAGGGAGGTTGGTCCCTTCCAGTTTGCCTGATGGCGCCCAGGACGGAGCAGCATCAGGTCTGAATAGATGGATTCCGGCCCCGGCGTCTTGTTCCTCACAGGTAAAAGGATGAAATACCTCTTCCCACATGGCACGCAACAAATGAGGTGACGGCGTGTCTCCTGCACTTCCGCACGTTTTAGCAACAACAATGTATAGGATGGGTCGTACCCTGCACGGTGGGTTGTAGTTTTAACTGGCTGTGTAGGCTGTACGCTTCCTTAATGTGGCTCAATGCCCCACGCTTAGGGGCGGGTATCCAAATCTGTAAATGGGCCAACACAGACCTGTACACTACAGCATGTCCGAGAGAAAATACAAATATAAAAAATAACTTTTCTAAACCTACATTTGTCCATATCCATTTTTTCCTTCAAGGACAATTTATTTTGAGAGAGAGAGAGAGAGAATGAGAACCCCAAGCAGGCTCTGCACTGTCAGCACAGAGCCCTACACGGGGCTGGACCTCATGAGCCGCGAGATCATGACCTGAGCCACAATATGGAGTCAGATGCTTATCCGCCTGGGCCACCCAGGTGCCCCCATCCCTTCTCATGGTCCCCTGTGGGAGGCTGAGCCCATGAAAGTGTTCCATCAGGCGTGGCACCCAGGCTGGGAAGGGAATGGTGCCCTGTGTCCATCTGTCACCAGAGGGCAGGAGCGGGGAGAGGGGCAGAGCCAAATAACAAACCAGAGTTCAACTGCAGAACTTGTGGGTGATCGGCGGTACGGCACAAAGGCAGAGAACGTCAGCAGTGGGAAAAGTCCGTAGGCTCACACTCTACAGTACAGGAAACCGAGGCTCGAGAGACGAAGTCCAACATCAGAGACCCTGGCAAAGCTTTCCTCTGCTTCCTGAGACACAAAATCCTCTTCCCACTGCCCATCACCAAGCAGCTGCTGAACCCACACCTTCTGTCCATTCATCTGAGGCTCAGGCTAAGTTCTACAGACATGAAAACGTAAGGACACAGTGTTTGCTCCCCCAGGACTTTTTAGAAAGTACAGTATTAACAACTACAACACAGCATGTCCTGTCATGGGGTGAGAGCCTGAGCAGACTTCACAGTGGAAGCTTCTGGCTTGGAGAATGAGTACAAAGATGTGTGCTTGGAGGAAAACACATGGTAGGGGGAGTGCTTCAGGTCAGAGGTGTCCAAAAGATCAAGTATGCTCGGACAAACAGTTCAGGATCACTGAGGGCAAAGTGTAAGGGGGTTGGCAGGTGACCACAGGAACAAAAACTTTCTTTAAAAAAAGTGTTTCAGTGTTTATTTTTCACACACACACACACACACACACAGAATCCGAAGCAGGCTCCAGGCTCTGAGTTATCAGCACAGAGCCCAATATGGGCTCAAGAACCGTGAGATCATGACCTGAGCCAAAGTTGGGATGCTAAACTGAGCCACCCACGTGCCCCCAAGAACTAACTTCCCCAAAGCATTTAACTCTGTTCCAAGGTGAGGAGGCTGAATAATCAGAGGCCAGCGGGCCATGACCATACAGAACGCTGTGTGGTTAATGGGGAGCCAGGAACCCCACGTGCTGGCGAGACCGTGCTGAGACCGTGTGGAGACGCAAAGGCGAGGAGTGCAGGAAGTTCAGCCAGAAATGGGGCAGGCGGAGTGGAAGGGGGTGTGTGCTCAGGGCAGACCGAGGGGACACGTTCCACAGGAACCATGGTGTGTTGTGCATGTCCTACTCTAACGGGCGGCCAGCGCCGGAGTCCCAGAGAGCCGTGCACGGTGCTTGTAGGAAAGCTCAGCCCTTTCAGGAAAGGACACCGCTGTTTCCTCCCAGTTCAACACCAAATGGGAGACACACGGGTCAAATGGAGATGAGAATAACTTCCACCATTCATAAGGCTGATGGGACGTTCGGGCCCGGGACCTGTGGTCACGTGGACTTGCTAACACTGCCCTGATGCCATAGGACGAACCCTCAAGGTCACGGCTGCCACGCACCAAGGGCTTCCCGGGAAGGCAGGCAGATGAGACACGGGTGCAGAAGGGGCTGGGCGCTGGGAGGGAGGCAGGATGCAGGAGCCCCAGGTAAGTCCCCAGGAGCCACGTCAGAAAACAGATCCTAGCACTAACCATTGCAGAAGAGAAGAGGCAGGCCCTAAGGCACCTGGAAACGCAAAATAAAAGATGTTTCACCTTCTAAAAAGGTCGACGCCCACACCTGACCACGTTGAATGGACTGACTGTCCCAGAGTAGAATGAACTGGGTGTCATTGGTACTGGAGAGAGAACACAATGTCTACGGTCCTGGGAAATTAAAACATATTCTGTGTTTAACTGCGATGGAGTTCAGGCAAGCAAGCTCAGGACTGTTAAGAAGACAAGGTCTTCAAATGAGATGATCTCATGACTCCTAAAATTCTGCACACCTGCCTCGATTTGCCATGGAAAACTGTCCCTGGCCCTCTGGAGCCCCCGAACCAACTTCTCGGTCCCTAACTGGCCCCCAGCTGGGAGTCTGCCTGCGCAGGGAGCCTGGCCCCTCCCCTCACTGCCTTGCCCTTCCTCTCGCTTCCTGATGGCTATGTCCCAGCTCCCTGTCCCCCCCCACCGCCCCGCACCCTAACTCCTGGAAAGTTAAAAAGTGATCCTATGAAGGGTCCTTGGGAATACTCTGTCCTCAAGTCCCTGGACCCCTCCTTCCTGATGGGCTTGCCCTCACCCACCTCAGGCTCTCCCCTCTGCAACCAGAGTCCTCTCCCCGGGCTGCCCTCTGCCCTGCAGAGCTACAGCCCCCCCCCCCCGCCCCATTCCTCCGTCCTTCCCCTCCCTTGGACGGCCCTCCTCCGCCTGGCTGCTCTCACTGGGGCTCCGCACTCAGCCCCTTCCCAGGCGCGCTGCACCCCGCACGCCCCACTCCCCCAGACGGACGGCTCTCCACGGGTCACCCTCCTTGCAGCCTCCTGTCACTGAGGACAGTCACATCCCGAAGGGACACTGTGCCAGTTCCCCGAGGAGCAGCTGCCCCTGTTACTGTGGACAGCCCGTCTGCTAACGCCATGTGTCCCCTGCACCAGTGGCCCCCTCCTCTGTGCTGGGGAGCCGCGCTGCACGCGCACTGGTGCACAGGGTGTGGCTGTTCCCCTCCCACACCTCACCGTGCTCTCCACCACTTTCAGGCACCCCCCCCCCGCCCGCCTCTCCTGCCCCTCCTCCCTGTCCTCCACTGCACCCCCCCACCAAGCACCAAGAGGTCACGGGGCTGAGTCCTCTCCCAGGACAGCGCACGGCCCCCTCCCTCTCCCCAGCCACCTGCTGTGCCTGGAGCAGGGACCCATGATCCCTAAGGCCCTCCCGCATGGCTCCCCTCTGGTGCGCCTCCCCGCCCCCGCTCCTCGGTTTGCTGGTTTGCAGTGGGGGCTTCCTGGCCTCGTAAAGCTGCAGCGCCACCGGACTCCACGCGGGGCCCTTCCTCCTCCTGCACTTGCTCCTCGGGGACCCCAGCCAGCGCCCCGCCCTTACACAGCCTCTGTGAGCCTGTCTCCAGCTCAGTCCTCCTTCTGGAATCCCAGGCCAGCTGCTCTCCCGGCCTCCCTCCTGCATGTATGACCCAACCTGGCCTTCTCCCCGCACCTCGGCCCCCACCTGCAGCCGCCTCCAATCAGCTTCTGGCTGCTCCATCCTTCCAGGTGCAGGGGCCCAAAACACCTGCACTGAGGGCGGCTCCTCAAATGCACCTGCTCCGGTAAAGCCCGGCTCACCCACTTCTGGGGACTAGCACCTTTGAACTGCTGTCCTACTTCTGAATTTGTCCCCCTTACAGACTCTTCTCAATGGAGAGAATGTTAAAAAACCTAAGTCAGGTCATGTCTCCTCTCTGCCCCAAATGCTGGTGCTGGTTTCACGCAGAAGAGCTGCAGCCCTTGAACCAGGCGACATGACGGCTGCTTCCCACTTACCTCTTAGCACATTCCTGCTAGCTCGCTCCACTGCCCCTAGGCCCTCTGCTGTCCCTGAACACACCACAGTACATGTGCCTCAGGGCCTTTGCACTGATTTTCCTTTCTTCCTTTCAGGGTTCACATGGCTAAGTCTTCCCTTGGCTGTCACCATTCCCACCTGGCCTGCCCCACCCACCCTAATCAGAATCCCACTGCCTTCATTCTACTTTTTCTCCTGCCACACATTTTACTGGCTCCTGACGTCA
This sequence comes from Suricata suricatta, assembly GCF_006229205.1. Lineage (NCBI taxonomy): Eukaryota > Metazoa > Chordata > Mammalia > Carnivora > Herpestidae > Suricata > Suricata suricatta. The sequence continues at coordinate 5,810,128 of NC_043700.1, read as the reverse complement.
CATATAATTCACTCTGTTTCTCGTGCTAGAATCTAAGGGCAGGAATCTTTGTTTTGCTCAGCGACCCACCCCTGGCCCCTAGAGCACTGTCTGGCATCGCGGAGCACTGTGTCTGGGAGTCTGATTTCAGGGCGGCTTCTCCTCTACTAAGGAACCCAAGCCGGAGGCGGAGGAACCCTGGGGGCGGAGGGGGGGCAGTCAGGGCAGCAGTGACAGGACAAAAACCGGGGTGACCAGGGAGGGCGGGCACCCTGGGAGAAAGTGGGGCCTTGAGTGACCCCGGAAGGTGGAAGGGGTAAAACACACAGACAAGAGAAGGCAGAGGACAGGCCAGAGGTGGGGACCGGGCCGCGGGGACATCTGGCAACACGAGAAAGGACCCTGCAGAGGACACACTAGAAAGGACTCCTGCAGTGCCGGGCGGCGAGCCGTGGGTGGGGGTCAACCAGCGGGGTCGCAGACAGAGTTGAGAAGGAGTGGCCCAGGAGGCAAGAAGGCCAGGCCTGCTGGCGGGCAGCGCGTGCTGGGCCAGGGCGGCAGAGCGTGGGGCTGGCAGGGGACAGGGGTGAGGCCGGGGAGGTGCAGGGCTGCGGCCAGGGCTCCGCCCTCTGCTGCGGGTACCGTGCTGGAGCCAGGGAGGCTCTGGGGCCTGGAGGAACGCTCCGCTCTGCTCCCTCCCGCGGCTGCTGTCCTGCTCTGAGCCCTGGTGACGTTCCTCACCCATGAGTGCGTCCACCGCCCAGTGCAGGAAACCGCTGGGGGAGCGTCCCTGCTGGGGGGACGTGTCCAGAGCTGCGCGTTCAGGATGAAGGACTCGAGCACTGACCGGGGTCACGTGCGTCCAACTCCTCCACTTTCCTGGTAAGCGGACCAAGGCCTAGAGCAGGGAGGTGCCCGAGGCCACAGGGAACCACAGATGGTCTGGAAAAGGGGAACCCCGACCTCACGTTCCCACACACCGACCCAAGAGCGAGGCTCGGGGCTGGGGTGGCAGGGAGGACGGCCACTGTGAGGGAACGTGGACGGTCCCTCCAGGCGCACCCCTGCTCTGCCCGGCTGGGGCCGCCTGAGCTGCAGGGGGCTCCGCAGCAGCCGAGGCCGTCGTGACACTGCCCAGGGGCGGGGGGACGGGACAGGACTGCGGAGGCCAGGCAGTGACGGCCTCGTCCCGCCTCAGTTCCCAGCAGCTCTGGACACCGTTGATGACATCCCTGACCTCTGGGACATCGGGTCCTCCCGGCCCAGGGATGTGTCACCCCTGGCTTTCTCCCTCGGCCTGGGCTCATCCTCCTCCCCTGCCTCCAGGTCCTGAGAGCCCCTCGCTGCCCACTCTCCTCCCAACAGACGACCAACGTGCCCCTTAGTGGCAATCTTTCCTCTAGCGTCTGGGACCCTATAATGAACAAGACTCACAGACCAAGCACTTAACTCGTGCTCATTCCCAAACCAGCTCTAAGTAACAGCTAACAGCTGCTGAGAGCCACTGTGAGCAGGCACCTAAACACTTGGTATGAATTAGCTCATTTAATCCTTGAAATAACCATATGAAAGAGACACTGGCCGTTCCCAGTTGACAGAGGAGAGTGAGGCAGACCAGGTCAAGTGCATGGGGTCACAAACCTGGGAGGTGGAGGGGCTCGGACTCCCACCTGGTGGGCTGTGTTCTTGATGATGACGTAACACTGCTTTCAGAATCTCGGTGAATGCACCAGCCCCCTGGTCCCTGCACCCACTCCCCCCAGTTGAGCACCAAGTCTTATGGGTCCATCCCTCTTATCTGTTACAGTCACCCCCTAGCCAAGCCAAAGTTAGTTCTTTCCTGGGTGATGAAAACAGCTTACAAACTGGGTCGGGACCCACCGGGGGCCACTCTTGTGCCCTCTTACGGTTAAGTGCATAAAGTAGATTCCTCTTAAGTTTACGGCCCATGCGTCGCCTGGGCAGCCACAGCCACCACCAAGACACTGCACATTTCCAGCACTCCAGAGGGTCCCCCTTCCCTTCTGCAGGGACCGCACCCCCCGGACAGAGAGGGCCACTATCCTGAGCGTGGTCGTCATCGGTGACAGAGCTCTGTTCTGTTACAAACTAGAGAAATGGAGACATGCCATACATACCCGTTTGTATCTGGCTTCTTTTGCTTAGCACACTGAATCCGTGTCCTCCTAAAACCCTCTAATAGCTTCCCACTACTCAGAGGAAAAAAAGAAAAGTTAAATGGTCAGGAAAACTGGACAGCGACATGCAGAAAAATGAACCTGGACCACTTTCCTACACCACATACAAAAATAAACTCAAAATGGATGAAAGACCTAAATGTAAGATGGAGAGTCATCAAAATCCTCGAGGAGAAAGCAGGCAAGAACCTCTTTGACCTTGGGCAGCAGCTTCTTACTCAATGTACCTCCAGAAGCTAGGGAAACAAAAGCAAAAATGAACTATTGGGACCTCATCAAAATAAAAAGCTTCTGCACAGCAAAGGAAACAATCAGCAAAACTAAAAGGCAACGGATGGAATGGGAGAAGATATTTGCAAATGACATATCAGATAAAGGGTTAGTATTCAAAATCTATAAAGAACTTATCAAACTCAACACCCAAATAACAAATAATCCTGTGAGGAAATCAGCTAACGACATGAACAGACACTTCTCCAAAGAAGACATCAGATGGCAAAGCGACACATGAAGAAACGCTCAACATCACTCATCATCAGGGAAATACAAATCAAAACCACAGTGAGATGCCGCCTCACACCTGTCAGAATGGCTAACAGTAACACCTCAGGCAACAACAGACGCGGGTGAGGATGTGGAGAAAGAGAATCTGTTTCACACTGCTGGTGGGAATGCAAACACGGGCAGCCACTCTGGCAAACAGTACGGAGGCTCCTCAAAACAAAACAGAACTACCCTGCGACCCTGCAGTTGCACTAGTAGGTACTTACTCAAGGGATGCAGGCGTGCTGTTTTGAAGAGGCACAGGCACCCCTATGTTTATAGCAGCGCTATCGAGAATAGCCACAGTATGGAAAGAGTCCAAATGTCCATTGGCAGATGAATGGATAAAGAAGATGTGGTACACACACACACACACACACACACACACACACACACACACACAGGAATATTACTCAGCAATCAAGAAGAATGAAATCTTGCCATTTGCAACTCCGTGGATGGGACTGGAGGGTATCATGCTAAGCAAAATTAATCAGAGAAAGACAAATATCATATGACTTCACTCATATAAGGAAGTTAAGATGCAAAACATGAACATAAGGGAAGGGAAGCAAAAATGATATAAAAACAGGGAGGGGACAAAACATGAGACTCTTAAATATGGAAAACAGAGGGTTGCTGGAGGGTTGTGAGGGGGGATGGGCTAGATGGGTGAGGGGCATTAAGGAATCTACGTCTGAAATCATTGTTGCACCATATGGTCACTAACTTGAAATAAATTTTAAAAATTAATAAAAAAAATAAAAAAACAAATAACTGTAAATGACAAAATTTTGGGTTTATAAGAAACAAGAAGTTAAATGGTCTACAAGACTGTCCTCGACCCCGGCCCTCCTGTTACCTGCCGCTGAATCTGGTGTGAGCATCCCGTTCCTCCCGGCTCTGCCTCCACAGTCCCCTGCCAGCCTCCTGTGTCCTTGCTGCTCCGTCGCGGCCACAGGGCCTTTCAACACATGGGCACCTCTGCCCGGATGGCGGGTCAACCCCTCGCTTGTCAGAGTAACTGCTACTCATCATCGGGATTCTGGTTCCTGGTCATCTCCTCAGGGAAGCCCAGGCCATCCCCTGCTAAATCTAATCTCTATCATCCTTTTAATTTAATAAACACTTAGCACTTCTTGGGTGCCAGCACTGTTCTAAGTGTTTGTTAAATACCGACTTATTTAAAACTCACAGAACTTCTGCAGGGTAGTTACTATTATCATTTCTGTTTTCCAGAGGAAGTAACTTGCCCAACGTCACAAAGCGGAAGGGTACGGAGCCAGAGCTGGGAGCAGTTCGTGGGCCCTGGGCACCTGTCCTTCCCCTGGGGTCACATGGCTTCTGTGTCCTCCCCACACTCCTACCATTTACACCAGGGATACGGCCCGGGGGCTGGGCACCCCCGATAAATGCATGAATGGGTGTAGCCTGTGCATGCTGTGCAGAGCACCCCTCCCTTTACCTACAGGGTTGCTTTTCACAGTTCTGGTTGCCTGGGGTCAACTGCAGTCCCAAAGCAGCCCACCCGCCTCCCTGTGAAGGTCAGTAGTAGCCCAATGCTACGTCACAACGTCTACACCACCTGCCTCACTTCATCTCATCTCACAGGCTTTTATTACTTCACAGCATCACAAGATGGGTGGGTGATAGGATGCTTTGAGAGAGAAGAGAGACTACATCCAGGTAACTTTTCTTACAGCATATTGCTGTGATTGGTTTTATTATTACTTACTGTTAATTGCGTACTGTGCCTAATACATGAGTGAAACGTCATCATAGGTATGATTGCATAGGAAAAACCTTACTCTACGTGGGGTTCCATATTATCTGTGGTTTGAGGCATCCACGGGGCATTTGGGAACGTGTCCCCACAGATAAAGGGGGGCTACTGTATATGTGCATCAGTATTTGTATATGTTGTATATGTCGGAAAAGCTACTATTTTGGTTGTGTGTGTGTGTGTGTGTGTGTGTGTGTGTGTGTGTGAAAGAGAGGGAGAGAGAGAGAGAGTCAGTTGGAAGCTGAATCTATAGAACTAGCCATCAGGTGACAGCTTAGTTACTAACCCAGGTCCAGGCCACACCTCCCAACCTCTGCTGGACCAGTTCAAGGCTGTCTAACCTAGTCCATCGGTGTGATACCAATCATCTTCCTTCTTCACCTGGCTCCCGGTTCCTGTTTCTCTTACTCTCCCAATCATCCGGTCTTGAAACTTTAGGAATACCTTTGCTTCCTCCCTCTAGCTGGCCACCCTAAAGCCCCACAGCCCAAGCTGTCTAACAACTCTGTGGTCACGCCTCCACCGTTCCTGTGCTAGAGGCCAAGGGGTCCAGTGGGCGGGCCTCTGCTCCAGGAAGAACCGGGGTCTAAATCCCAGCTCTGCTCCTTTGGATCTGTGTGGCCGGGGACAAGCCCTCAAGCAGCCTAAGCCTGAGCTTCTGCAAGTGGAAATAATCATGATGTCTACCTAGCGGAAATGTTGGAAGAGTGAAAATGTATGCCGAGCACAATGCCTAGCTTTGAGGGAGCTACTAAACAAATAGATGCTGCGGAGTTATTACCTTTGTCCACTTTGTCCCTCTATGGGGTCAATCTCCATGTCTCAACTCTCCTCCCCCCAAAATAAAGTCTCAGGAGGACTCTGAGGATTTGGGCTTGTATAACTTGATGGCTAGGGGTCCCTTTCATTATGATTAGGAGGGCAGTGGCTATTAGAAGTAACAATTATGATACTAAATAATTGTTCACATTACTGAACCTTGCATGCAGCACCTTTGCTAGAGTATTCTAGGTACATTCCAGGAAGTATCCAATTTTAATTTTCACAAAAATCCTGTGAGGCAGAGACATTATTATCCATGACTTACAGCTGATAAAACCGAGGCTCAGAGTGATTTGGCCCAGGCGCCCCGTGGGTGGAGGGCCAACACTCCACGCCCATCTGTCTTACAGCCTGCGCCCTTTACCGCGCAACGTGTGGCCTTAAAATTTATGATCCGCAGAACACGGGAATAACTAACCTCTGAATTTCTATGTGCAAATAGTTTTACCTCCATCAGTTCCTTTGACAGTCCATATCTGAAGATATTCAGGTCTTCTAGAACCATCTGATTCTTTCAGGTAGGTCTAAATTCATTAGATTTGTCTAGTTCAAATTCAAGCTTGATTTCTTTGCTGATGTGAGATTTTGATATTATAACGACGGCACATGGATCCTGACTCCTCCATCCTGTAGCTACACGATCTTGCGCTATGTAAGACTGTTAGATCTCCGTTTCTCTGGGCGCGGGATGCACATGATGGCCCCCAGCGTGGCTGTGGACCACATCATTCCCCTTGCTGTCCTGACACCCAACACATGCCTAACACTGCTGAATTCGTAAGAGTGGGCTGTAACTGATGAACCCCTGTACAACGAGAGGGCTGAGCCAGGACCCAGGGGCACTGGATGCAGAGAAAAGGCAGAGCCCTCAACTCGCAGAAAATCACAGTGCCCCTGGGCGTTAACAACAACATCTATCTATCTATGTATATACATCTTAAAGAACCTTAGACAATGTCCAACATGATAGGACACTGAAGGAGACCAGTCTATATGGCAGACAGCTGCCGCCCCATGTCTGTGATCTCCCAGGTCAGAGCTCTGGGGACAGTACCAAGTGGCCTCTGTCCCCACCCAGCTCCTACAGACGGGATGAGACCCAAAGGCAACTCACCCCCACATATCTGCATCGATTTAGGGCCAGTGGAAGCATGCGACATTTAACAGCCTGACAATGGGGAGTCCAGAACATGTTGCAGGAAGAAGACTCTAAAGATCAGTAAAAAATGGTACGAATGATTTCAAGAACTCTTACGGTTCTTGGCAGAAAAAGCCTCAGGCCGAAGCGAGTGTTGTCAGACGTGGAGTGTGGTTTCTCTACTCAGCGCTGGTTTTCATTTGTTTCTTAAGTTTATTTATTTTGAGAGAGATGGAGACAGCATGCATGGGGAGGGGCAGAGGAAGGCAGAGAGCGAATCCCAAGCAGACCCCGCAAGGCCAGCACAGAGCCTGACGCGGGGCTCAAACGCATGACCCAGGAGATCACCACCTGAGCTGAAACCAAGAGTCAGAAGCTTAACCGACTGAGCCACTCAGGAACCCTGGTTTTAAGTTAAAAAAATATTTTTTTTTGGTAACTTAAGTTACACAGGACTGACATAGAAACAGCACTGGCTCTCACACCACAGGTTCAAACTGTTTTGGAATTAAGCTGAAGAGAGATTCCCAAGGGCAGAGGAGGGGCGAGGGAAGCAAGTGGCTGGTGGGCTGGCTGGCAAAGCCCGGGTGAGGGGCCCTGGGCACCGGGATTCCCAGGGGAAATAAAATCCACGCTGTTGTCAAAAGGGATGGAAGGAAAGGCCAGCGCAGTGTGCGGGGGTTCCCTTTCCTAAGACATTTTCCTCCACTCCTCATTTTATGCATAAAAAAGGTGAAATAAAATGCGCCGAAGGGGGGTCACCGTGGCTTTGCTTTCCCGAAAGCTGCACACCCGAGCCTTGCTGTCTGCTCACGGGCACAGGCGATGGCGGGAGGGGGCCAGGCGCCTTCCCTCACTTCGGCTCAACGCCCCCAGGACAAGCACGTTAGGGCTCTGTGTGCGCCAGACTCAAATGTTCTACTTTATTCTTTTAAAGCATCGCTTGAGTCTTAAAGGTGACGTAAGTGATGGGAACATAATCGCCTTGGGAATCCACAAATAACTTTTTTTAAAAAAGCCATAAATCTGCATTTCATGCCTCATAGTTTTCAACAACTGTGAGAAACAGGTCAAAGCTGGAGCACGGTGGGTCCTGTCCCTCTTCAGGGGCCTGTGCTGGGGGCATCCACGTGCTCTAGCGGGAGCCACATCTGCCATCCGGCCACACTTGGACCTCAACTGCTCTTAATTCTCGTTTTCAAAACTCATGATAGGACGTTCGTGCTGAGAAAGCTTCTCGGTCTTACAGAACGTTTTATTGGACCGTTTAAGGAACAGTCTGGTAGGCAGCAAAAAAAAATCATAAACTTATAAAAAAAATACTAGAGCAATTCCACAATGTAAGTTAAAGGTGGGGGGGAGGGGGTTCTAAACAAAATTCTGGAAAGGCCGTCAAGCCAGCCACTGGGCAGAGTTGCAGGGGAGCATTCTCTAGAGAGGTCTTGTTCTGGCTGCACAGAACGGCCTGGGAAACTTTTAAGAAGGTACTGCTAGCTAACTAACTAGCTAACTAACTAGCTAACTAGCTAACTAACTAACAAAATGGTGTTGCAAGAAGCTACTGCGTCAGAGCGCCTGTGCGGGGCGTGTGGGGTGAGGTCGGGCGAGGCCTGGGCGTTGGCTGTGACTCTAGCGGGTGCCGGGCTGAGAAAGGACTTTCCGTGGTTCTGTCTGGACTGCCACTGCAGTCACCTGGGGCGGGGCGGGGGCCCTCCCAGACATTCTGTCTTAATTAAAGGAGGTACGGCCCAGGGAACACGAGTTTAAAAATCTCTCCGGGTGATTCTAAAGCAGCAGCAGCGCTGGATTATATTCCAAGAGGCTCTGAATAGAAAGAAACCAGTTCTACTGCAGACAGGCCTGATGACTGTTGCAACACCGTGAGTTTAGAAGACACGTGTACTAACCGGTGGAGGCTGTGTGCCGTGTACTGAACGGTCCACCACAGAGGAAGGGCATACGGCCGCGGCCTCCACCAGCTTGGAAGCAGAAATGAACCATGAAAGGAAATCGGTTCGGCTCCTGCAGTTTCAATTTTGAAGCAAACGAGCCACCCCACGGAAACAGGCGCCTCCGGTCTTAGAGCGGAGGTCTCTACTTGTCTCCGGCGTCTCTGCAGACGGCCACCCGGGTCTCGCTTCTCGGAGGCCCCGCAGCCTCCCACTGCGCATGCTCGCTCGGCCCCACGGCCACCGGCAGGTATGGCCTGGGGCTGCCCCGGCAGGGCTCAGGGTCAGGCTCTGAGCCGCCCCCGCACCTCGGCCGGCAGGTCTGCCCTCCTCCCTGGCCTGTTCCCCGGGCCCCACGAGACTGGGGTCCTGCGTGAGCTCCAGCTCATGGTGCGGGGGGTGAGCGCCAGCCCCCCGCCCCTCCCGGGCCCGACCAGGACTGGAATTCCACCTGCTCGGCCTTCCTGCGCAGAAGCGGGGCCTGCCGCCTGCCCGCGTCCCTCCTCCACTGCCAAGTGCGTCCTGGCCAGGACCCAGCTGGACAGTGGGGACTCCGAGTTTCCCATGGTTGCAATCTCTTCTGTTTGTTTTCTTTTGGTCTCCGCATTTTCTCATGGGCATCTTCCTCCCTGTGAAGTGTCTCCGTTCCACACTACTGTTCAGTGCGGAGGAAGGAGAGAGAGAGAGGCATTTCCTCTGTGCCCTCCCTCCAGCTGACGGTCACCGGCCCTGGGACGTGGGGATGGCCCTGTAGCCAGGGTGCGGATCTTGCCGCAGGGTAGGTGACCGGGACACCTCACACAGATCCGGCTTTTAAAGACGCGCTCACTCACAGGCACGGTTTGAATCGAGATTTGTAACATGGCCTATCGTGAATGTCGTTTTTACGCCACGTCATCATCCACTGCTGTGAATTTTCTACTTTAGATGGCTTGTACTTGGTTACTCAAAACGTCTCCCCCTCTTCTTTGGGCGTTCCTAGATGGCTCAGATATTTTAGTCGACACAAGTTAAAGAAACCATTTTATCATTTCAAGGCTTCAAGGATTTATAATTCCTTATACTTATAACCAGACATAGTCTTCAAAGAATGAGGGGGAAAAAAGCACTCTCCAGAAACTGACAATACTTCTGCACTTAGCGATTTGTCGGCTGTCTACGGGAATCACTGAACGAACCAAATGCTTAAAATCTTGCTTATAAATTTTTTCTATGAAAACAAAACCTACCAATCAGGATTTATTATTTTTTAAAGAGCAAATTAACATTTTTCCTATTTTACAAAAACAATTTTCTTAATTCCCAATGCTTAAAAAACAAATTTGATTTCTCTAAGCCCTCTGATGAAGGCACAGACAGACCAGTGGCACCAAGCCCACAACCTAGCACGCGCGGTCCGGCGGTTCCGGCGTAAGGGTGATTTTAGAAGAAACAACGGTTTGAAGCATTATGTTTCAGTTTAAGGACATGTCCTTGTTCGTATCTATGATTTATTTGCTGTCGAGTGTTTGGTCACAATGGCAAGCCCAGGCATAACATTTTCCTGACGCTCTGCTGTCTGCTGTGGTTTCTGGGACCGCCTCACAGGGAAAGGCCGCGGACTCCCTGCTCTTAAGATTCACAAAACACTTACCCTTGGGTGAAATACGTTCTTTTTCAATGAATACAAAGTCCCAAGGGAGTAGGCGCACAGGGAGGGAGGAGAAACCAGGCCACTGACAAAGTCTTAGGGAGGAAAGATCTTATCTGGATGTCAACTTTTGGGAGAAGGGATTAAAAAACAGCCAGTGACCCTTCTAGGCTTTAGGAGCCAGGCAAGAGGAGGGGGCTGGGTGCCAGGAGGCCTGGGCTCCTTCCGGTTCTGACTCACAGCTGGCTGTGTGGGTCTGGTCCTGGAGACTTCGTCCCACCCCTGCACACCTTACAGGGGAGACATAGAGATGAAAAAGGAGTAACAGATTCTCCGAGAAGGAACAGAAGGCCTGTTAGGAGGACCACTTCTCTATGTCCAAGTTCTTAGCCTATAAAACAATGGGACAGTACTAGGTAATTTCCTAAACTTCTTTCCGTGTAGACATTTTCTTTTAAATACTTATTTTTGAAAGAGAGACAGACAGACAGACAGACAGTGAGCAGGAGGGAGGCAGAGAGAGAAGGAGACACAGAACCCAAAGCAGGCTCCAGGCTCTGAGCTGTCAGTACAGAGCCCGACGTGGGGCTCAAACTCATGAACATGAATCATGACCTGAGCCTCAGTTGGATGCTTAACCAACCGAGCCCCCCAGGTGCCCCTCTGGGTAGACATTTCTGATTCGATGGTCCCTTCTGATCAACATCTTTGCTCTTACTCCTTTGCACTTAGCAACTCAATTTCCTGCCCCTCCCCCCTACCTGGCTAGTTTCAAAAGCTTCCATTGTATGTAACTTTATGATTCTAAGAAACTTGGTCCATATGACAAAAATATGCTGGAGAATGCAGACATTCACCGGGCCATTCCACTGCATTTTAACCCATCTAATCAGTCCTGGAGGTTTATTACGGAATTTGTGTGTATGGGGAGAGGTTGTTGGTATTGTTTTGATGTTTTTTAATTCATCATTAGGGTAACTGGAGTGCAGCACAGAGATCAGATGTGAGGGGCCCAGTTTCTACGTTTCTTTCACGGGCCGGCCCCTCTGCGGGCTGTGGGGAAACATGCCCACTGGCCGTGAGGAAGTGCTGCCCCCCCCCCCCCCCCCCCCCGCCCCAGGACGGCGGAGCAGGAGCGCCACGCCGTCTGACAGCCACCCCCCCTGCTGCTGTGGCACGGGCAGTGAGGACGGCCTGGGGGGGTGGTGGGGGCCAAGGAGCAGCCTCTCCCAGCCCCTCAACAAGACACATTTTCCAACAGAGCCTGTTTCCTACCTGCTGGAAATCGTGTGAGCATCAAAACAGACAGATGCCTCAGGGCCTCACAGATGAAACACGGTAAATAAAAGCAAGAGAGAAAGTTCTCCAACTTAAAAAAAAATCTTAATGGATACTGGTTTGTAATCCTGTAGATGTTTGATACGTCAGCCAAATTATGTTTTAAAACTGACGTGCAGATCGAGCGTAATCAAAAAGCACACCTGTTTTCATGGGCTCAAACACCTCTGTGGACGTACGTTTTACAGTACCCTAGAATCTCCCCGATCAGAGCACAGGCGCGCCTCCGTGCGTCGCTGGCTCGGTGCCAGACCAGCGCAGAAGCGCAAGTATCACAACCAAGTGAATCACGTGAGTTTCCTGCTTTCCTACCACATATGAAAGTTATGGTTACACTATCATGTAGTCCATTAGGTGTGCAGCAGCATCATGTCTAAAAAAACAAGGTACATAATGAAAATATACTTTATTACTAAAGAATGCTAACCATCATCTAGCTTTCCGCAAGTTGTAACTGTCGGGCTGGGGTGGGTCCTGCCTCATTGTTGATGGTCGCTGGCTGAGTGGGGTGGCGGTGGCTGAAGGCTGGGGTGGCTGTGGCAGTTTCTTACAATAAGACAACAGGGCGGTTTGCCGCACTGATCGAGTCCTCCGGGCATGAATGATTTCCCTGTGGCATGTGGCGGAGTTTGATAACATTAAATTTTTTTTAAATTTTAATTCCAGTAGAGTTGACATAGTGTTATATTAGTTTCAGGTGCACAATACAGTGATTCAACACTTCTGTATATTACTCAGTGCTCATCACAATACATTTACTTTTAATCCCTTTCACCTATTTCAGAATATTACTATAATGGAATATGACTCAGCCATAAAAAAGGATGAAATCTTGCCATTTCCAACAACACAGTAGATCTAGAGAGGATTATGCTAAGTTAAATAAGCCAGTTGGAGAAAGGCAAACACCATATGATTTCATTCATAGGATAATTTAAGAAATAAAACAGATGACCAGTTTGATAGCAGTTTGCCCACAGTAGGGCTTGCTCCAGCCTCGGAGTCCATCCTCGCAAGCCTCCCGCTGCTTCCCAACTCCGTTGCGTCATGTTCTCGGTCCCTTGTTGTCATTTCAACGGTCGTCACGGCCTCTGCCCCAGGAGCAGCTTCCATCTCAGGAACCCCCTTTCTTTCTTCATCCACACGAAGCGTCTCCTCATCTGTCCCAGTCTGCTCACGAGAGCACAGCGATTCAGTCCCGTCGTCAGGCCCCACTGCTGACCCTCGTCTCTGGCTCCTTCCTCCGCGTCTGCCTCCACCTCCTCTATGACTCTTGAATCCCTTGGAGTCGTCCGTGAGGGCTGGGCTCCCCTGGTTCCAAGCTCCTGTTTACGTTGATATTTTGTTCTCTTCTCCTGAGTCACGGGTGTTCTTTATGGCATCTAGAATGGGGCTCCTTTCTGGAAGGTTTCCAAGTTACTCTGCCCAGAGCCGTGGGAGGAGTCACCATCTTGGCACCTGTCGCCTTATGAAATGCATTTCTTCAATAAAAAGACTTGAAATCGAAGTGACGCCTTGATCCAGGCTGCAGAATGGACGCCGTGTCCGCAGGCGTGAAAACCACGTCACCCGCACTGCCCGTCTCCGTCAGAGCTCCCGGCTGACCGGGGCGTCGGCAGTGAGCAGCGGGGTTTTGAAAGGAATCTCTCTTTCCTCTGAGCAGGAAGCAGATGTCGGCGGTGGGTTCACC
>NC_043700.1:5788749-5796958 GCF_006229205.1 Suricata suricatta | reverse complement strand
CTATCTCGGCTTTTGACATGCTTTCCTCACGAAGCTTAATCATTTCTAGCTTTTGATTTAAGGTGAGAGATGTGTGACTCTTCCCTTCATGTGACCATTTCGAGGTCACTGCAGGGTTATTGACTGACGTAATTTCAATACTGCTGCGTCTCAGGGAACAGGGAGGCCTGGGGAGAGGGAGAGAGGTGGGGCGCCCCAGTGGGTGGCGCAGTCAGAACACATGTATTTATCAGGTTCTATGTCCTGTGTGATGGGTGTGGTTCAGGGCACCCCAAAACAATCACAGTAGTGATATCAAGGATCACTGATCACAGATCATCATAAAAATGTAACCATGATGGAACAAATTGTGAAATATTACGAGAATTACCCAAAATGTGGCAGAGAAACATGAAGTGAGCAAATCCTGTAGGAATATGGTGCTGATAGACTCGCTTCAGGCATGGCTGCCCCAAACCTGCAGTTTGAAAGATGCAACATTTGGGAAGTGCAATAACGTGCCTGATGGGGAGCGGTGCAGATTTCAGGGTCTGTTCCTGAGTAGATGTCAGCTGAGATCTATCATCACTAATGCTGCCTACTGTTCATGTATTTGTTTGAAACCGAGGTCAGCCTTATGAGTAAGGGGCGTCTCCATAACTCACTGACGGTGGGGACATGGTTTCCACGCCCAGATTCCCATTCCTTACCTCTTGGCTGATGCCGTTAATATTTGCTTTATCTAAAAATGCAAATACTGCCGGGGGAGGGAACACAGTGGCCAAAATTCACATAAATGCATAAACAAGCCGTGGTCTCATTTTCTAGCAGCGGGGAAGTGCTTATTTTTACGTTTAACTTTAATATCAACTTTACTGAGGTATACTTTATAAACTATAAATGTACCCAGTTTAAAGGGACAAAGTCACATGAAGGGAAGAGTCACACAGCTCTCACTTTAAATCAAAAGCTAGAAATGACCCATTTAGTCACACTGCAATCAAGAGTAGAGTATTTCCATCATCCCTGTCTCCCCCTCCAGCAGAAGCCTCATTCCTGTCCACTTGCGCTGAGTTATGGTCCCTGCCTCTGGACAACCGCTGATGTGTCACTTGCTATAGACTGGCGTCCCCTTCCCTTGGAGTTCACACAAGGGGAATAATGCAGCATCACTCTCTTGGATTGGACTTCTTTTGCTCCGCATGATGTGTCTGAGATTCTGCTGTGCTGCTGACTGCATAAGCGGCCTGTTCCTTTTTGCCGTATTTACTGTTGCATTATTGGATGAACAGACCAGCTTTTCACCCGTCCACCTGCGGATGGGCACGTGGCTCTGGCCGCCCGCCAGACATGGAAGGTTGCTACGAACACTTGTGTGTAAGTTCTCTTGTTGACTGCGGCTGCTGCTTTTCTTGGGTAGATCCCTACACGTGGAGCTGTCGGCTCATTTGGGAAGTACAGGTAAACGTGAATAAGAAATTACCAGACACTTCTCTGGAGTGCCTGCGCCTCTTCAGACTCCTGCTTTGCTTCAGACTCTGCAAAGCAGGAGTTCTGGTCGCTCTGTGTCCTTGCGGTAACTCAGCGTTTTAATTTTGGCACCAACGGGTCAGAGTAGTCCACAGCCCTAACTCACTGCAGGTCTAATTTGCATTTCCCTGATGACTCGGGATGTTTGGGGCTTTTCTTGTGCTTCTGTGCCACTCACCTTGCCTGTTTTGTGACATTCTGTTCTTATGTCATGCGTATTTTCAAAGAAGTCTGATTGGGTTGTAAAAATTCTTCATATTTTGAAATCGAGTTCCTTTTCAAATACATGGAGGCCGAATATTTTCTCCCCTTTCTATGGCTTACCTTTTCATTTTCCTAATAGTATCTTTCAAAAAACCCAACTGTTCATTATTATAAAGTCCAACCTGCAATTTCCACTTATGGTATGTGCTTGTGCATTTGTGTCTTGTGCCGAGGTGGTGAAGATGTCTTCCTACAAGTGTTGTTAACCAGTATTTCTGACAGACGGCACGGTGGGGAAAGCTCACTACAGAAGAGGCACAAGGTGGGGAAGAGGAGGGTAAGACGCAAAAGAAAAAGAATGAAAAATGAGAATACTGAAGACAAAATGGAGGTGGGTACATACAACGGAATCGTGAAAACAACCACCTTCCTGCGTACCCCACGGCCTGACAGAGATGGCTTTGTGCTAAAGGACAGCCAGGCACTTTATCATTTTCTGCTTTCTCATCGCTCCTTTTGTTCCCCCCCCCCTCGTAATTAAGGCTAGATTTATTCCTGGAGAAACCTGAAGAATACAGGCTGCAGACTAATGGTTGAGGAGAACAATGGTGAGAGCCAAGACAGGGGGCTGGTGCCGCCCGTACTAAGCACTAGCGTGCACACACACACACACCCACACACCACACACACGTTGTGTTAACTAACACACATAAACGATGTGCTAAGACATACACGCACCATGTGATAACACACACACATACTACATACTAATACACTCACTACACACATGCACAAACACACATATTACGTATATATGTATGTATATAAAATATACAAATAAACTATTTACTTATTTGTTCTATTTCAAGACCATACTTGCCAGGCCATTTTTAGTTTATCACATCTCTTAAAATAATCAAAGCAGAATGAAATAAAAAATAAAAAACAAATTATCCTTCAACAAGTGGCAAGAGGTCAGACCCAGGAGCAGAGTTTAAGAGCGTAAATACGCAGAGCTGGGCCAAGAGGTGACTAAGAGGGAAGGCAGATAAGATCTGTCTACAAATACCTGCGGGCTGTAAACAGCAAGGGAAGGGACAGGCCCGGCAGCCCACAACAAAGGCTGACCAGGAATTTGCTGCGTATCAAGGAAAGGAAGTGGACGAGGCAAGGAAGCCTTCCCACTTGGGGTTCTCTGTGAGCAGGAGAGCACAGCGGCCCCTGCCTCCTGCCCTCCCCTCCCCCCCAGGCCCCCCGCTGGGGCCCCACGGTTCTCCCAGGTGCCTCAGGCCAGCCCCTTCCCCACCTCACAGGGCTCAGCCAGCTCTGCTTGTCCCAATGACACCCTGGCCCCCGCCCCAGGGAGGACCCCGAGACCCAGTGACACCCTGGTCCCCTCACGAGGACCCTGAGACCCAATGCCACCCTGGTCCCCCACAACGAGGACCCTGAGATGCAATGACACGCTGACACCCCCCCCCCGCCCCCGCAAGGACCCTGAGATGCAATGACACCCTGACACGCCCTCCCCTTCCCCCCGCCATGAGGACCCTGAGATCCAACCTCGTCTGCCGGGAACCCAACCCAAACTGGAGACCACGTCCCTCTCCGGCTCCAGACCCTGCTGGATGAGTCTAACGACGTTAGTTTGGTCTCCAGGGCTCTACGCTCTGGCCCCACGACCCTCTACCCTTCCCAACTCTTGTCAGGTCTTCTGCGCCAGGAACCCGGCCTTCCCAGCCTCTACCCGTGCAGCATTTAGAACTTTGTGCCCACCTTCCAGTCAGACTCAGCTTTAACTCAGAGTCTTATCGGGTGTCTTCAGCGTGCCACGCAGGGGACAAGAACACGTGAGCACGAAAACATGGACGTGCCTGCAAGAAGAGCCACACGTAAACAACTAGACCCCACCACGTCACCTTCTTACACTGCCGTATTTACGACGGGGATCTAAAAACAACAGTGTGTGTGTGGTGTGTTGAGTGTAACGGAGAGGCCGGGCGACCTGTGATCGCAAGGCTGAGGCCTGGCACAGACCCTTGGTCTTAGGCCGAGGGCGGCCCTGGGCAGCCGGTTGGCACAGGGCTGTGCTTCGTGGGAAGGTGGGTGGGGGCAAGCTTCGCCAAAGGACTAACTACAGGCCTTGCTGCAGAGTTTGAGCCTGATCTTACAGGCAAAGGGAAGTCACTGGAAATTTAAAAGGCAGGATGCAGTGTGAGGAGACCGTGTTTTCTAAGATGCAGTCAGGATGACAGCTGAGGGCAGGGACACAAGCCGACGTGTGCCGCCATCCGCCCTGTGGCCGCAGAGGCCCCGGCAGCACGGGACCAAGAGGAGGCCTGCCCCTCCTTCCCGGCGTGACGCCCACAGCTCTGGCCTCCCAGGGGCCGTTGCCCCATCTCTGGGGGCTCCTGGAGCGTTACGAACCGTACTCCCTTTTCCTCCTCACTTCCCAGCATGCTCAGCAGAGTGTGGTAACAGACCCCAGTGCACTTTCCTGGTTGTAGTGTGAGCCGCTCTGGAGGCACAAACCCTTGAAGCGGGTGGGGGAGGGGATCTATAGCTGTAGAAAAGCCACCACAAGACATCTGAGGACCTTCCCGACTTCCCACATATGGCCTTGTAGCATTTCTTGAGCTACCTTGTATAGCTCTTGCATTGTGTTGATACACAATGTCCAAACAATGTTTAAAAAAACCAAAAGCACCGCCTGGGTGGCTCCGTCGGTTAGGTGTCCGACTTCGGCTCCGGTCATGATCTTGTGGTTTGTGGGTTCGAGCCCCACGTCGGGCTCTGTGCTGACAGCTCAGAGCCTGGAGCCTGTCCCGGATTCTGTTTCTCCCTCTCTGCCCCTCCCATGCTCATGCTTGGTCTCTCAATAATAAACATACATTTAAAAAAACGTTAAAAGAAAGCAAACAAGCAAGCAAATCTGTGGCTCATTTGGTTGAGCATCTGCTTCTTGATTTCAGCTCAGGTCATGATCTCACCCTTTCGTGAGTTCAAGCCCCATATCAGGCTCTGCACTGATCTGCACGGATTCTCTCTCTCTCTCCTTCTCTCTGTGTGCCTCCCCTGCTGGTGCTGTCTCTTTCAAAATAAATCAATAAACTTAAATTTTTTTAAAAAAGGAGCAAGCCAGTATTTATATATACTCAAAGAGGCTCAATTCTTTGATTCCGTAGTAATATTGTTTTGTCCAGTGTTAGTCGATGAGAAACAAGAAAAACCTAACCAAAAAGTATTTCGAGACAGAGCCATAAAGCTTTGGCCTTGTCACCTTTATAGTCTCGAGCGAGCCTGGAAACCAGAGGTGTGACGCCGGCAGCCGGGCCCTCCTCCAGGGTGGGGGCAGTTGGAGGCCCGGCTCCGGGAGGGCGCTGCGTGGGCGAGCGGACTGGGCCCCAGGGCGCATGCCCGCAGCGGGCGGTCCTCCCTGCTGGGCCCGCATCACGTGGCAGGACCGTAAACTTGAAGGAAGAGGGTCTGCCCCATTACAAAATGGGCCTCTCCAAGGAAGGGGCGCAGCTGGAAAAGAGCCTGTGGCAGGACGGCCCCGCTGTACGTCCCCGGGGAAGAGCAAATTAGAACGACGAGACAGCGCGACACACCTCTCGGGATGAGCGGAAGCCAGACACTGACACGGTGAATGGTGACAAGGGTGTGGGGGGACGGGACCCCCCCTCCGGTGCCGGGGGGCGCACAGACTGGCACCGCCACGGTGGGAGACGGGTTGGCAGTTTCTTATAAAACTCAGCATGTCCTTACCACGTCATCCAGCATTCCTGCTCTCGGGATTTCCCCGAGGGACCTGGAAACTTCTGTCCACACAGCTCCTCTGCACACAGTTGCTTACAGCAGCCGTACTCACTGCTGCTGAAGCTCGGAAGCCACAGAGATGCCCTTCCGGTCGGGCACGGGTGTGGTACATCCAGACAATGGGACAGTATTCCACACGAAAAAGAGACGAGCCAGGAAGAGACACGGAGGAACCTTCACTGTACTATTACTGAGTGAAAGGGCCAGTCTGAAAGGGCTGCCTGCCGGAGGGTTCTGGAAAAGGCCAGAAATGTGGAGACAGTAAAAACCAGAGGCTGCCAGGGTTTAGTGGGGCCAGAGGAACAGGTGGAGCCCAGACGACTTCCACGGCAGTGAGACTCCTGTGGGGTACGGTAGGGTGGGTACAAGGCCTTCACATTTGTCCAAACCCACTGAACGGGCAGCACACAGAGCCAGCCTAGTGTGAATGGCGGATTCCGTTGATGATTTTGTAACAAATGTCCCGCGCTGGGGGGGCTGGTGGGGAGGGGTGTGAGCACTGGGCAGGCTGTGCACCTGCCGGAGCAGAGGACATATGGGATTCTCACACCCATCCCTCAGCTGTGCTCTGTACCCAAGACTGCTCTTAAAAAAAAAGTCTTAATGTAGAAAACAGAGTGGAGCTCGCAGAAATGTGTGCCCCCTCTTCAGAGCCTTCGCCGGCACTGTATCCCAGCGTGGTACTGATGTGCCTTCAATAGACAGGACATGTGCGACCACACTGACGTAACAGAGGGCTGAGACAGCCAGGTCAGGGCCCCCCAGGAGAGAGAGGGAGCACAGGCAGGGACCCCGATTCCCCAAGCCCTCTCCCCGGGGCCCTTGCCTGGCTCCTTACTGAGTTCCCTGAGAAGGGGCATCAGACCGGTGAGTTTCCAACATAGTGAACTCGCTGGGCCCCGGGGGGGCGGGGGCGGGTAGTTGGCTAAGCGTCTGCCTCTTGTTTTTTGGCTCAGGTCATGCTCCCACAGTTTGTGAGCGAGCCCTGTGTTGGGCTCTGTGCAGTTAGAACACAGAGCCTGCTTGGGGCTCTCTTCTCCCTCTCTCTCTGCTCCTTCCCGGCTTGCTTCCTCTCTCTCTCTCTCTCTCTCAAAAAAATAAACATAAATAAACATTAAAAAAGATTTAAAAAAAATTTTTTTAAATACTGAACTCTTGACATGGTGGCTTCAGTTTGCGCCTATGTGAAAGGAGCACCCTGGCCTAATCTTTCTTACAAGGACAGGAAATCCCAACCCAGAAAAGGGCTCTGTCTTTACACCAGCTCAGCTCAGGTCACGGGTCCACGTACAGCTCAGAGATACTGCGAGTTCGGTTCCAGGCCAGCGTGCTAAGTGACTATCACAATAAAGCCGGTCAAACCGATTTGTTGGTTTCCTAGTACATATAAAAGCTATGCTTACATTATAGTGTAGTCTAATTAAGTGTGCAATAGTCTTCCGTCTAAAACATGTATATACCTTAATTAAAAAATGCTCTGTTGCTAAAAAAAAAAAATGCTAACCAACCACATCTGAGCTTTTAGTGAGTCTTAACCCTGATCACAGAGCACCAGAACAAATGCCATCAGCATGACAAAGTTGGAAATATTGCAAAAGTCACCAACACGTGACACAGAAACATGAAGTGAGCAAATGCTTTTGGGAAAAAATGGTGCCAATAGAGCAATTTGATGCAAAATTGCCACAAACCTTTGGGGGGGAAAAGTAAGATCTGTAAAGAGCAATAAAATCAGTTATGTCTGTTGTAGGAATCAAGCTGCTACCTAGCTTGTGCTGTTAGAACATTTACTTTATCAGATGCTTTGCAGCAAACGGAACATAAATCCACAATGCCTTTCAAAGTCTTTAACCTCAAATCCATTCCCTTCATGGTTACTTCTGAAATAGCTGTAGCACTGTCGTGAAGGATTGTCTCTCTTTGGTTTCTCTTATTTTATACATCGTTACAAACACATACCTCTGTGTGTGCGTGTGTGTGTGTGTATTTATATAAATGTATAACGAGCAAATTTCCCCTTTGCTTTAATTAATCTGCGTAGCTGATGTATTTTTTTAATGTGCACAATTTCTAACTGAATCTCTGTAACTTCCTACTCCTATCTACCCTCACTGCTTAAAAAAAAAAAGAAAGAAAGAAAGAAAGAAAAGGAAAGAAAAGAAAAGAAAAGGAAAGAAAAAGAAAAAAGATAAAAAGTAAATCCAGGGGAAAACTACCAGGAGACCATTTCCAACAACACATGACTCAATAGCACCTGAGAATTTGTTGTACTTGTGTGCACCGAGGTTCTGAACTTCCTGTCTCAATAAAATACCAAACAAGTTGTGTTTCCTTTACAAATAAGCTATTACATCAAGCCCTGTTCCTATAATTTCAGGGTTTTGTCTCCATTCCAACATTTTCTTTGGCAAATGTAGAAACATTCTAATTAAAGTGGAGAGGAAAACATGCATCATTCATCACGATAAGAATAATGCACAAAAGAACATCCCCAGTTTTTCATTCTTTCACTGAGCTGTGCTCTACTTTAAACAGTTTGGGGACTGGCGTCACTTAGTCCCGGACTAATTCCTAGGTAATGACTTAAAGCAAGCCTGAGTCACTTTAAAAAAAAAAAATTCCACAGGTATCAATAATTCCTGTCACAAGTTTAACATTCTCTTAAAAATATCCTTCC
>NC_043700.1:5761877-5788649 GCF_006229205.1 Suricata suricatta | reverse complement strand
CCCGGCCGCTGGGTTCCCGTGTCTGCAGCCACAGCTCCCAGGGAGGGCCTGGCAGAGTCCCAGCCGGCACCTGCTGCAGGCACACTAAGTCACCCTCCACATCGGACGAGCCCCGGTGAACCCAGCCTCCAGGCCTGGCTCCGGAGTCTACGCTCCAGACCTGACTCTAAGGAGCCTCCTCTGGGACCCTGCATGCCCACCCTCCACAGGAAGATGACAGGAAGGGGCATGAGTCTTGCCTCTGTTCCCTTCCCTTCCGTGTTCTCTCCCTATTGACAGCGATGATGGAGAAGATAACCTACCGGAGCCTCCAGGGGCGCCCGGCTCGCTGCCCACGACCAATGCTGGCACAGCTGTCCACTCTGCTCTCCCAGGGGAGACCGCCGCCCCCGCCGGGCCAGAGGGTGACCGGAAGTGCCCACAGTCACACCCAGGAGCCGGGACTCGGCCTTGCGGGGCTCAGCCCCCTGCTCTCGGCCATGGTCCACCTCTGCTCGTGTCCTGCCCTCCAGCCCGGGGGGTCCTTCAGGTTCTCTGCGGATGTAACGTGACCCGTGGAGTCACCAGATGCCAAATCTTTTTAATTGTTTATTATGTTTATTTGGAGAAAGAGAAAGAGAGCGAGCGAGCGAGAGTGCGCGCTCAAGCAGGGGAAGGGTAGAGAGAGGGAAACACAATCCAAAGCAGGCTCCAGGCTCTGAGCTGTCAGCACAGAGCCCGATGTGGGGCTCAAACTCATGAACCGTGAGATCATGACTTGAGCTGAAGTTGAACACTTAACTGACGGAGCCACCCAGGCACCCCACTAAATGCCAAATATTAACAGACTGTCTACCCAGAGCTTTGAAAAGCTCATTCATCCTTTACTCTGATTCCTCCCAGGTATAGGTGACATATAAAAATTGTGCATAACTATGTGGTCCAATGTGATGTCTTGATACACTCGCATGCTGTGAGAGGGTCACTGTGGTCACGCTAATGAACACCCCACCCCTCACCTAGCTGCCTTCTGGTGGCAGTGAGCACGCTCAGGAGCCCCCATTTATTCTTTACGTTTTGTCCCACATTTGCTCAGTTGGGCCTGGGCCATTTCATTGTTGATAATGATTATTATTCTCCACTGCAATGTGTTACCTTTTTATTTTTCTTTTAAAGCTTATTGATTGTGTGTGTGGGGAGAGGGGAGACAGAGACAGAGACGAAGAAAGAGGCAGGCAGAGAGAGACGGAGAGAGAATCCCAAGCAGGCTCCATGCTGTCAGCACAGACCCCAGCTGTGGGGCTCAAACTCACAAACTGTGAGATCGTGACTTAGCAGAAGTCAAGGGTTGGATGATCAACATTTGGCAGTCATTTAGAAGGAGCACTGTTCTGGTTGGGTGGTTTCAGTTCTAATCTGTTGGCAGCTACTCTGTTCCAGGCTCTGTCGTGACCACTGGGAACACCATGTCCGAGGCTGCAATCCCGTTTCCTGGGAATCCCCCCTCGGGCCCGCATCTGCACCCACACCGTCCACACTGGCTCCAGACTTCTGGCTTCCTTATTTGCACGTCCTAAGTCACGGGGTCAGCTACTGTTCCGATGCCTCAACTTTCTTGGCAGCCGTGGGCAGAGACACGTGGGGACCTAAAGATCAGCAATGGGGCCGACCGTCCTGAGTGGTGGTGTGACTTTCCTCAACAGATTAACACCCCAGTTTCCTCACTGCCTGTAACCTGTGCTGATGAAAGAAAGAGACAGGGCCGCCCCTGGAGGCTTCCCTCCACCTGCCCGGGGAGTCAGCGCAAACCCCAAAACAACGAAGAACTTGGTAAAAGGCACAGTTCCACTTAGAGGCCAACGTTAAGACTGGAGCCTCACAGAATCATGAAAATACCCACCAGTATCCTTGTCATTTGGATGAAGTGTGCGCCCCTGGCTCATTCCCTCCAGTGTGACCAACACAAAGCAGCAGCGCCCCACGAAGGAGTCCCAGATCCACATGGAAAGCTGTGTCAAAGCTCAGAAACACATTTTCCTTGGAAACAACAACAAACCCAAAGAACCTGCCCCTGTGGCTGTTCTTATTTATTTCTTAACTTCTTCTGGTTCCTTAAGCTCCTTTTTCGGGGGTTCACCATTTCCCCTTTTGTGAACTCAAAATAAGCAAGCCGACCGCGTTCAGGGGCTCTGTCACTGCGATGTGACTTTTGCACAATTCTACCCGCCTGTCCTCAGGCGGCCGCAGCCGTCTGCGGCCGTTCCCGCCCCCCGCAGCCTCCACCCTGCGCAGCTCCCACACAGGTTCTTCCCAGACCCAAGCCGGAGCGCGCCACTCCTGGCACGGTCCACACGCCTTGCGCAGAGCGAGAGGCCCGCTCCGCCTCTCCGGCCTCCCGGTCAGACCCCCTTGACAAAGGCAGGCGCCCCTCTCCGGGTGTTCCGCCGGGACCCGCCCTCCCCTGCTCCCCACCTGCGGCCTGACCTCTCCCAACTCCTTCGCCTCCTCAGTGAGACGGTGCCACGCGGGACCCCCTGCCTCACCTGCCACCCCTGGGCTGCAGGCCTCAGGCCCAGGGCAGCAAGCTGCTCCGAGTCCTTCTGTTCCTCCTGAAACGCCCTGTCGCGCACCCCGGCTCCTCCGGGGAGCTGGCCTGCCGGCAGCAGGGAGTTGAGGACACAGCCCTGCACTCCTCACTGTTTCAAATCCGGACGGCATCAACGGCTCTCGTTTCTTGGTAATGTCCGAGGGGTTCCCACGGAGGGACCACACGTGCGGTTTCTGGAAAGACTTGCTGGATCCATGCAAGGGTACCCCGCACCCGGGAGGGACTGCAGTGGCACCACAGGTACAACTCCCAGCCGGGTCCCACGGCGAGGAGGGGCGCGGGGTGAAACACCCACGACCCTCTGCCGACTGGCTTTGGCGAGTTTTCTTACAGCACGTTATCCTCCGCAACAGACACCGTCCGGGACCCGCACCAAGGATGCACCTGCCGAGGTGCTCAGAGCACACGGCGGGGAGGCCCGGCTCTGGCCGCTCCGCACGGAGCACAGGGGCGGAGGGGGCGGCGGTCAGCTGTCGTGGCATCTGTGGCACATCACCTCGTTCCCTCGGAGGCTTCTGCTGCCGGGACTGGCCGGGGCGCCGAGACCGTGGAGGCAGAGCAACCAGCACGCGGGGCTCGCGTCCCGCGCCTGCAAACTCGGCAAGACGGAAACCTCACGGGGAGAAGCTGGTGCGGCAATTTCATAGGGTTACCTTGACTCATAAAGATACGCTGATCGTACCCCCAAGCCCGGGCTTGTAAACGTGCCTGAGTCCTCTTGTGCGTCTGACCTATGACAGAAATCCCTCAGGAAGACACAGTATCTGAACCATGGCCTCGAGGTAGCGACCGGACAAGGATCCAACTCTTTGTTCATTTGGAAAAAAAGGGAAAAAGAGAGAAAAACAAATGCCTGGACCACTTTCAGAACAAATAAGTGCAGCCCAGACATTAGAATGACTTTGCTTTTAAAAAGAGAAAAGAGAAACATGGGCTCTTGCAGGAAAACCGTTACGTGTCACCATTAAAAGCAAATGAGATTTAAAGCACATCCTCAGACCCCCGGCGAGGATTCTGCTGCAAGAAGCAGGCGGGTGTCTCCTCACCTGGAGGGAGGGTGGGGGGGAGACGGTGCAGGGCTGGGGCTCACTGCCCCATCCTGGACAGCCGCCAGCCAAGGTCTGAGCGAGACTGAGCTGAGCCCTTACCCCAGAAGCACACTGAGGCTCATTCTGCACAACGTCCCCGGCCACTGCTTTCAAAATGACTTTAAATCTCTCCAAGTCTGGCCCCTTCCCGCCGGGAGCCATGCAAACGCTTTCAGAGGCCTCCTTTCCTGTCGCATCAACCCTGCAAGGCGGGGATGCTCATTCCCACCTAACAGAACCGTATCCATTTTCTAGAAGCACTAATGTCTGCAATCAGTAATGTGATTCCACATCAGGGCCCTTCACTGCTGTGCGTGAAACCTTTCTGTTTACAAAAATTGTATAAAAATTCCATGGGAAGAGGCAGGTTCGAGATTGCTGTCACCTTCAGGGAGGAGGGGAGAGGAACACGGGATCAGGGAGGGACACAAAGGGAGCTTCAACTCCGTGATATTTTGTAAAATCTGCAATGTTTTGCTTATGTAAAGCATACAAAAAGTGGAAGCGATAATAATAAAATACGAAGATTTAAGAAAGCTTACTGCCAATGAGGCTTGTACTAGACCACTTCCGATTCCCCATATGCTCACAATAGGGCATCAAATACATGGATAAACGGGGAGGAGTGTTAATCTTTAAAAATATTTTCTGATATTCCAGCAGAGTGGTTTACGAAGTTTTCTTTTCTCAGTGTGTTTCCCAGAAATCTCCCCCCACTTCTGTCCCAGAGCGTCCAAAGATTTAAGCGTACAGCAAAGTTAGGACTTTACAGAGAGCACAGCGTCCCTGCTGCTACCCAGACACAAGCACGAAGTCACTCGCTCTCGTCTCCGCATTTCAGCAACCTTGGAGTTTGCCGTGGGTCAAGATGAGGAGTTCTGAGGAGAGTCTGAATGCTCTTCTACGCAAACAGTGCACAAGCTCGTGTGTCTGGATGCCACTTCTAGAAAGTTCACCCCTCGCACTTCACTAATGCTGAAGCAGGCGGCATCAAAACTATTTGTTTCTCTAAGGGCCACAGGACCCACGGCTTGTTCACCAACTATCGAAGCTGGAGAGAAGGCTACAAAGTCGTTTCTAAGGGGCCCTGAGGTGAGGTAAGGACATGCAGCGTTTTAGAAACTTGGAGAACAGAGGAGAAGAATCCCTGTTGGCCTGACCATTCATCCCACACAAGGGACGGCTCCAGCGGGACAGTTATTACCTGTGCACGGCCGGCTTCGTGCACCGCAGACGAATGACGTCACCAGGGTGTACCATTCAACATGTGATCACCTATAACCACCACGGGAGATCAAGACTTTGATACACAACATCCCCAGGGTTCAAGTGTGATCTAACCTAGAAGACAGGAAGCACAGTGACCACAAATAGCAGGCCGGCGGCTGATGAGAACGATCTTAAACCCAGTGCATGAGCGACATGGCCCTGGGGTGGGAAGGCTGGACGGAGGCCGGTCCTCATAGCGCGTGAGGGCCGCAGCGACCTCGCCCGGCCCGGCTCCCCAGCTGTGCGGCCCACCTCACCCCAACACCTGCCTCACACGGCTGCTGCACAGCTGGACCGGTCAGCGCACGGGAACAAACTCCGGACACTCTAACCTGTGCTGGCAAAGTTCACATTTAAATAAATTTATACTTTTAAGCATCTTTTTGTCTTGAAAAGCTATTTATTCAACAGGCAGGCTTTCACAGAAGATCTGTTAATGAGACCTTTCCTATCATGAACGTGGAGAGACTGTAAACTACTGGCAACATCCTCACAGCTCTTAGGGACCAAGTCCTTCCCCCCTCTGCCTCTGAGTTCGCTTCCTCGTGTTCCTCTGAGAAGTTACTGCTTTTGACAAGGCCCCGATACAGACTGGGATCCAACACACCGCGCAGCAAAGACTGGGTCCGGAGCCGCATTTCTGGTGAAGCCCCCTGTTGGCCGGAACCCGCAAACCATCTCTGGAAGCCAGGGGCCG
Source organism: Suricata suricatta (assembly GCF_006229205.1). NCBI lineage: Eukaryota > Metazoa > Chordata > Mammalia > Carnivora > Herpestidae > Suricata > Suricata suricatta. The sequence goes on along the minus strand of NC_043700.1, from coordinate 5,783,008 downwards.
ATTCATTCGACTTGACTTTGAGGAAAGACCAACCTCTCCTTCTTCCCCCCCAGGAGGTCTTGGTTCCTGCGTTCATGGCTTCAGCTCTGGCTACACTGGCTTATGACACTTTCCAGAAACCGCAAACCCAGTGTTCTCTACTCTCTTCACGCGTGAAGTCATTTTGGGCTGATGGGTATTGAAGACGGTGTTGCTCTGCTTTCATGCCTCGTCCCTGCCATGTCAGCTTTATTCTTCCCTCTTTTCCTGTGCATAATGATCGCCCAGGGCACCTTCATTTTCTCCACGGAGTAAGGACACACTCCCACGCTACGGAAAACTCTCGGTAAGAATAATTTTTCGACTCCACGTAATTGTAATCTACTCACTTTTCTCATACCACGTGTCCGCTCCTCTACAGCCCCAACCCAGACACACTTTTTCTACTATTAAGAAATTTCTAATGCAAAATGTTTAAAAATGAAGGTAGCATTTGAAATGCAACAGAATGAGATAACTTGTGGGGGACAATGTCTTTTATATCTATTCAGGTAAAGATAGTTACTTATGAAGTGAGACTTCTCTTTATTATTTTTACTTTAATAAGCATAGGTATAGACGGAATTGTTCGGTATGTACTGCTGTGTCTTTGCATGTTGGCCTTATGACAAACAAGATGTGAAAGCGTTGGAGTGGCTACACACTGACTTGAAGTCAACGTCTCCTTGATGCCGTCCACATCACTTGTGTAGTTTCAACAGATGCCGTAGAAGCGCCGGGGCAGTCCCTGTGGAGGACGGGGTGCGTTCTGCAGGATGGGGTCTTTATCTGCTCCTACGGCACAGCTTCCCTGAAGCATTCCCGTGAGACAGAAGACCAGAGTGCCTGGCACATAGTAGGTTTGCAGTGAAGTTCTGTTTCCTTTTCCTCCCCTTGTCTTCCTGAAAACAAAAGCTTTGTTGTTCAGGATTTCATCATTTCCAGATGCCTGCTCTTCAAATGACACCCAGAGTACTGCATAGTGATGTCACAAAGCCTGGAATGTCTGGTGGGAAGTCAGCAGTAGATGAACTCACTGGATACTAAGATCCTGTTTTCATGTCAATATCCTTAGTAATAAAATATGAGGAAAGAGAGGAAGTATAACATATAAATAAATATATCTTACTCACTATCACTGTCTCAATTTATGGTGAAAAAGATTCCCATAAATTGAGGTATCAGTTCTTTAAGAAGGAAAAAAAAACATGCTTAATAAGTGAAAAAAAGAACAGCATTATACTGTTAAAGTCTGAACCCTAGAAGAGCTTTATTTCCATGTCACCGCATCTCTCTGCCATCTGTCACCATGCAGACCTGCCTTCTTCCCGGAGACCAGAGGAGGAACACGTCCTGGGAAGACTCTGGTGGGTAAATGTATCATCGAGGTATTCTGATGACCTTCGGCTTTAGTTTTCATACATCAATCATTTAATAACAATCTATTTGTAAAAATGAAACTCTGTTTTCATGAATTGCCATTTTATTCTTGTAAAGTAATTTAATGCCCATCCACCCTTTGCATCGTGTTTTCAGCTGATGCTGTAGAAGCAGCAACTCCATGTAAACTATGTGAAGTCTCCCGTTCAAGTCCTTCCCACCCAGAACGGGGACCCTGAGCTGCGCCTCACGGATGGCGCATGGTGTCGCGCACTGCTCTGAGTGGAAGAGGCCGGGGGGGGGGGGGGAGGCGGTGGGGGAAGCGGCAGGCAAGGGGCGCACAGGGGTCTGACAAGGACTCGGGCCGGTCACACGGGAGCACTTCCAACCGCCACGGGCGCACGGGCGGCTTGGTCCGGCATCCACCTGGCGGATGGTCAGAGCGACGCGGCTGAGCGTTTGCTGTCCTCCTAATCCTCCCAAGCAGCTCGGTGCTGGCCCCAATGGACACGTCCCCGTCTGCAAACTGACCAGACTCACTCTGCTTCACCAGGGAGTCTGACCTTCCCTTGTGATCCCAGCATGACCCCAGGGAGGGGGAGGAGAGCTTACCAGCCTCTTCCCTCCAACCAGTTTGTTTTCACTAGGGCACATTCTCATGAGCACAGTGTTCTCTTCAGCTTTCCTTTTTTAAAACTTTTCTCTCTCTCATTTTAAATTTTAATGTTTATTTTTGAGAGAGAGAGAGAGAGAGAATGGGGGAGGGACGGAGAGAGAAAGAATCCGAGGCAGGCTCCAGGCTCTGAGCTGTCAGCACAGAGTGTGATGTGGGGCTCCAACTCCGGGCCCACGAGATGATGCCCTGAGCTGCAGCCGGATGCTCGACTGACTGAGCCACCAAGTGGCCCCACTTTCTTTTTTAAAGCACATTGAGTGGATCTTCAGTTCTTCCTTCAGTAAAGTTCAGCACCTGTTATAGACTGACAGCTTCAGAGTTTGCCCAAACTTTCTCCTGGCTCCAAGACAGAAAGTTCCGGCTGCCCCCTTGGGGCGAAGCGCAGGGTCAGTCTGCCTCGGGACCCAGCAAACAGCTGATGTCGGTGCTGCCCCCTCACTACCACAACCACCCCCAGCCTCGGCCCCTCACGGCCTCCCGTGGCAAAGTGAAAATTCTTCTTCCGCCTCTGCTTTCCCCAAATGACCAGACTCTGGAGAGCTTACAGCAGAACGGCTCAGAGATGCCTCAGACTGACGCAAGCCTGCTGTCCACACGGCCCTGTCCTGGAGGGCTTTCCCAGGCGGCCCACCCTTCCACCGAGTCAGAGGACGCTCACTTGCTCAGGGAGCTCAGACTCACGGAGCATAAATCATACCATCAGCATCAGTGACAGACGTGTCCCCTGCCGTGTGCTTCTGGGGACTGCTAATTCATGGCCTTTGGGCTGAGTCTCTACCTGAGCTCTCTGGAGAGGTCTCCACAGTACTTGCTCCTGTGCAGGTGAGTACGCATTCTTACTAAGAAGTACTGCGCTGCAATCTTACCACTGCAAACTTTTAAGACAATAATAAACCAGTCAACGTTCCCAAGACTGCTATCCTCTCGAAAGATTACCAAGGGATACGCAACTATACACAAACATAGGCCAAAAATCATAATCAGCCTCATAATAATCTATAAGTAGAAACAAATCAAAGATCCACAAACACCAAATGAGAAACAATGTTCTGTATCTTGAGTGGAGTGGGGGTCCTACAAGGGTATACGATTGCCCAAAATCTGCCATACACAGAAAGTGATGGACTCCATTGTGTGGAGAGCGTGGAGGAAAGTTAGGAGCTAGGAGGAAAAAATCCTGAGCTGAAACAAACAGCAAGCAAAGTCTAACACAGAAGCAGACCTTGTGAGAGCAAAGTGCAGTTGGAATCCAACATGACGGAGTGAGAAATCAGTTCAGAGGGCTCTATATTTGCCAGACTTCAGTGATTCATTTTTCCTTTCAAATTATTGTCATAAAAGAAAGAGGCACTGTAGAGACTTCTGGTCTATATAACTCAGACCACCACCAGAGACGCGCAAGCTGGCTCCGACCAAATCAATACACACCACCGGCAACAAAAATCACCGGCTCTTGCCAACACCAAGAAGAGAACCGACGTCCTGAGCCCGGTACGGAAAGCGCCGGGCGTCCAGGGAAGGGAAACCAGTGGTCCCAGGCCTCCCCGCCGAGAAAGGCCGCCCCCACGGCCCTCACTTTGTCCGTGGGGGTACTTCTGCCAGACACCAATCATCACAAGGGATTGCAAGTCAGGATGCCTCTGTTACAGGAGGTCTGTGTGAGAGACGAGGTGTGCCACGTTGGCCAAAGCCAATCACGGGACTCAGAAGGCACGTCTCCAGTCTCTTATCCCTTCAACACGCCCTGAACAGTGCCGTCGGGTGAATGCCACTAAAACGTGTGTTCACACAGGCTTGCAGGAGCCCCCCTGCCCACAGACACGGACGGGTCTGAGGCTGGCTATTCATTCAGCTTTCCTTTGCCAGATTTGTCCTGCCCTTTGATGCAGAACGGAGGGCTCATGGATTCCTACACAGACCTGCACTCTTCTTTTTGCGTGCCTTTATTGTGTTCCGGTTCCAGAGACCCGTACTCTGCGTATTTCTCAGTGCTGGGACCTGCACAGGGCGTATGTTTGGTAAGTGTGGAATGCGTGGTGGGCTTGTTCTGCATGAAGATACACGACGTGTGTGGCGGAACCCCGGGGGTCTCTGCACACAAGGTCACTTACACCGAAGAGCGCCAGGCTGGGGGGGGTCCAGCAGGGAGACCCCGCAGTGATGGGGGCCCCAGGCTTCCACCTTCTAATGAAAGTGGGTAGACAGCAGGGAGCATATGTGGGCTAGACAAACTCTCTTCTCGGAGTGGCCTGAGAATTTAGTTGGTCCCGGGTGTACTACTGCCCAGCCATCTGTTTTATTTTATTTTTTTATTCATTTTTTAAATGAGACAGAGCACAAGAGGGGGAGGCGTAGAGAGAGCGGGAGACACAGGATCAGAAGCGGGCTCCCACTCCGAGCTGTCAGCACAGAGCCTGATGGGGGGCTCAAACCCATGAATGGTGAGATCATGACCTGAGCTGAAGTTGGACACGAACAACTGAGCCACCCAGGCGCCCCCCAACCATCTGCTTTAAAGAAAGGATGTCCCTGCTGGTTTTGAGGAAGACTTCCAGAGTTAAAGCTACGCGTGAGCTTCTGTGAACATAAACGTGTGCCACAGGGAGCCCCGTGCCGTCACCACACCGCTGGCCCGTTCTCATGTTACAGGCACCGAAGAAACTGTTTTCAAAACCCCAGTCTGCGGCCCCATGACGTAATTCGCCATAAAGAAGAAACTACAGACCAAGGTGTTTAGCTGCCGAGCTTTGTTTTATAAAAGAGCAGAAAACAGTTAAGTGAGGCTCCTCTCTCTCTCTGCGGGCCATTCAGGAGAAATATGGGAACGCAGGTGACATGAGGGCAAAGTGACGCCCGCTGGCACAAATAAATTTCAGTAAGACAACGTTACGGAATTCTCTTAGGGCTGAACCCAGGGCGGAGGGGCAGCGAATGTCTCCAGCACACCCTAGTCATGGGTCTCAGTCACTGCACGTGAAACCACGGTGGATGACCCAGGGGACAGGCTCTGGACACCTGTGTCTGTGGGGTCAAACGTCCGGCTGTGGTGGCCACAGTCGGATTCGGCTTCCTGGCAGCGTTCACCCAAACTGCCTCATTTAAACAGGAAACTCATGGGACAATTGCAGGACACACGGCTGTGGGGGACACAGCCCGAGCCCCACATGCCACTCAGCCCGTGGCCGTCCGGGGTCTGGGCGAGCAAGGCCCACACCTCCTTTCCCTGGGGGCTCCCAGGCTCAGAGAAGATCTTTCTTGGCCTCGCTGCCGGAGGGACGCTCAGAACCGGGACACACGGCTTGCTGGTCTCCACCTCCAGTGCTCACGCCCGGGCTGCTGGAGGGCAGTGAGCACCCGCACACCTTGCTCCTCCTGGACCACCACGAACGCTGGAAGCACACCCAAGGCTTTTTATCTCTTCATTCACATGTCCCCATTAGGTCACATTTCCCAGCTAGGCTCAACAACTTTTTTTTTTTTTTTCCAATTTTTGTATCATTTTTATTTATTATTGAGAGACAGAGACAGACAGACCACAAGCATGGGAGGGTCAGGGCCAGGGGGAGACCCAGAATCTGAAGGAGGCTCAGAGCCTGATGCGAGGCTCAAACTCACAAACTGCGAGGTCATGACCTGAGCCAAAGCTGGATGCTTAACCAACTGAGCCACCCGGGCACCCCAGACTCAACAAGTTTCTTACATTTTACTTGGACTTTTAGATTCTTGGGAACTTCAGAAAGTGCCTCGGTTTTGCTAATTTGTCAACCAAACATGGGGTAATGGTGTAACTGGGGAACATGGGGGACCCAACCCGTGTCTGCAGCAAGGGCCTTGCCAAAACGGCCAGCTACATCTTGTCAGGATATCCTTGCATTTGGAAAATGCCAGCAGAACAGGAACATTTTCTCTAAAGTCACTCCAGGGGCGCCTGGGAAGCTCAGTCAGTTAAGCATCCAACTCCTGGTTTCGGTTCAGGTCACAATGTAGTGGTTCGAGGGGTCAAGCCCCGCATGGGGCTTTGCGCTGATGGTGTGGAGCCTGGTTGGGATCCTCTCTCTCTCTCTGCCCCTCCCCAACTCGCACTATCTCTGTTTCTCTCAAAATAAATAAATAAACTTCAAAAAAAGGTCACTACAAACTGCTCTATATATCGTCAAATTTCGGAAAAGATTTAGTGAATCTGTGGCCAACACTGACAGATGCTGTGTAGGATAACCCCAGTTATGACAGTCTGAAAGGGCCCTGGGACAGACCATGTCCCGGAGGAAGTGTCAGCAGACTGGGAATGTGTCAGGACATGCAAGCAAAGGACTGGGACACAGAGAGATTAAAATAAAAATGGATTCCTCTGGTCAGACTTTTCACAATAATCTCCATCTGCTCTGTCTCCTTCTAAATCCATTGAGATATTTTTGTGGGTGACTCTGTTTGCACTAACTTCTAATGTTTTATGGTTTTCTAAACCCTGGACTGTGACAGGAATACAAAGAGTAGGAAGAAGAGAAATTCACATTTCCGATGAACCCGAAAGGTCCTTCCTCCCTGACATCCAATCCTGTGGTATTAGTTTTACCATGTATATTGATTCTCAACTCAATTTGTGACTTTTGATGACAAATTCAGCATATACATCTGAAGGCTTCAATGACAGACAAGCCCGGGAACCGGCCACAGTGGCCGAGAAGTGACCGTGGCAGGAATAATGCAGGGTGTGAGGGGATCAAGGTGCTGTAGGCAGCAAGTCCTGCCTAACAGCCAACGTACCCAAGACAGGCGGGGATTTCAAGGTCTAATCAAGTTTATACATTGAACCTTGCGAGAGCCACCAACACAAAGCCCATCCATCTGGAAGGAGTAAAACCTCAAAATTCAGGACAATGGAAAACACATACAAAGTTCCAAAGATGATGATGCTAAAACCAACCAGCCAACCAATTCCAGCGGCAGCTCAGGCAAGACAGGACTCCAAGCCAATGGCACTGTGTGAAGCCACCTCTTTGGGCTTGGGTCAGCCTAGGGGCCTTTCCCACAAAAAAACCCACCTGAGATAACTCCATTTACAAGATGCAGGGGTGATCGCTGCACACAACAAGGCTTGATTTCTCACCATCTTGCTCATTCCCAGCTTCCTTCAAGCTAGCCTCCCGCTGCTCCTTCAGGACCTCCAGGATCTCCCCAAGAACTCTCATACACCTTACCCCTTGCCCTTCACGAGGGCATCTCATCTGGCAGACGTGACCACACGGCACGCATCGGCTCCTACCTCCATCATTTCTTATTCCTTTAGCCGGCTTCATCTTACCGTAAGGACTTGTCACTCTTGACATTTATATACATACATACACAGAATTTGTATTTACTCGTACGTATTTAAGTTTATTTGTATGTTTCCTACTTACTGAGTTCACACATGTAACGTGTGCATATCTTCCACTGTCCTAACATAACACGCACATCTCACGACAGTGGGGCTTTGTCCTTTACTCACCGCTACCGCGCCAGGGTCTTACGGGCACTGGAATGTATTTGGTAAATAACCACATGTGTTTCTGTTTATTCACATCACCTATGGAGTCTCCAGACCAGGTCCTTGTAAGTCTCCTTGTGTCATGCTAACAAAGACCACTGGGTGCGTCATATCCAGCCAGCGCCGTGCGAGGTGAGCGGGAGCCTGCCCTGAGGAAGAGTGCCGTTTCCTGTTGCCCGTGATGTGGGAAGACCACCAAACGCCCGGAACTGAAGCGAGGCAAGAACTGAAGCGAGGCAAAATTTTATTCACGGCCAGGCCCAACCTGGTCTCCTGACGGTAAGGAGGAAGTGCAGAGAATGCCCCGAGCAGAGGCTGCAGTGAGATTACAGACATTCACAGGATTCCATGATTACATTCTAATACACTAATACACGGAGGCTAGTTTTGGTGGAACCGATCAATTTAGTTCTTTGTTCTTTTAAGATGAACAAACTTAGTTAGACGGTGACTAAGCAAATTTTCTGGGGGCGTGGTCTTGGCTGGATCTCAGCAACCATAGAAAAGGGGTGGGGGAGCGGTTTGCAACAAATTATCCATTACATGCTATGAGTTTAACCCATTACATTCCATAAGCTGACCTATAACACTTCCCTGAAGGAGCCTTCCTTTACTAGTTTACAGCAGAGCGCAATCACTTAGGCCAACGGCTCGAGGTCGACGTGACAAACACCTGAACGTCTAGAGAATAAGTGCAGACCTTCAGAGCAGAAAGAGACTTCCCCTCAAGGGCTGTGGCCCTCAGAGATGATTTCATGGAAAAGCACGTCATGGGGAAAAAGTAGAACCTTATAAGGGATGAAGGAAGCTTTGGAAATGGAGAACCCCACGTGGGCCAAAGACTCTGGCGGTAGAAACAGTGGGAAGACGAGTAGAAACCAATGCTACGGAGACCGGAAGCGCACTTCCTTAGCAACATGGGCTTGCGACGGGAACGGAGTAGAGAAGTAAAGGGCTGGAGGGAGCCCCACAGCAGAAAGGCACTGAGGACAGGGGTGTCCTTGGATGGGGGACGGCAGCACTGAACACAGGGACAGAAGCAACCTATCAGCGGTGAGTATTTCCTAAATAAATGCTTTTACAACAACAACAAACATCCCACAATAAAAGAAGGCCATGCACACGCCGTAAAGAGGACATGCTCTGAATCCAGGACTGTGAGTAATACAATTGTGAGCATCTGAGGATGAGGAGGTAAATACTCAGACGCACTGGGTGTTTGCTTTGGAGTCCGACCCGGGTTTGGATTCTGGCTCTGCCGTACGTGGTCACTGAGCTTCCGCGTCCTCCGCTGTGGAGCGGGGCTCTGAACCTGGAGGAGCCACTGTGCGATGGGAGGGGGTGTGCCGGGGCTCACACCCCCACAGTGACAGTGCGCGTCCGCGGGGCCCGCTGTGACCCACACGGCACCATCCCGCGGGCTTCCACACATCATACCGCGCTGCCTCCGTGCTGACGTCAGAGGGGACGCTGGCGGCCTCCGAAGCCGCACCTCCAGGCTCCCCTTCAGCCGCACATTAGCCCGCACCTTCCCTCCCCACCAGCCGCTGAGCCCAGGGTGAGGGCCACCCAGGGTGGGCAGGAATCGCGTCACTGGGTTGCCAAGGCTGACCGGTTTAGAAAAATTCCAACGTAATTTAAAATGTATCTGAAACTCAAAAAGCAAGTTCTAAACACGGAGCCAACACACCCTTTGGGGGGTTTTCCTCATAGGACTTCCTGACTTTCCTGTAAGAATAGAAGAACCATCAGAGGATACTGTTCTGTTTTCCTAGGAGATCCTGATGCTTAAGTGACATGCTGGGATGATCAAAAAGAAAACCGAGGGAAGGACAGGGAATGACTGCCTTTATCCCTGACTCTGCTCTTGCTGCTGCTTTTCTTGGTTCCGCGGTGACAGACGGCACAGGGCATCAGATACCGGAACACGTACACACTAGCAGCACATCCACACCCTACTAAGAAAGAAATAGGCTGGCCCCGAACGATGAGGTGCTTAGGGGCACTGACCCCTGCACACTCAAAACTCCACGTGTAACTTCTGATTCTCCCCTCTGACTCTGAGACTCTTCTGGCTGCATGTGAGGAGGGGCCACAAGCTGAATCAAGAAGGTACTAACACTCAGCACCTGCGGATGTGTGACTCATAGCGTAACTCATCAAGAGAAGTACTGGCCAATGTCGCACGACCTCAGTGGGGGTGGAGCCTCTGTCTGTGGCTGCCTGGCCTCTGAGCACCCATCGCTGGCGGAACCGATCCCCGCCTCCCGGGTCTCGGTGGGATGCAAGCCGCCTTCCCTCCACAGAGTCAGAAAATGCCAGATTCTCTCCTTCCCAGCTCACATGGCTGCCAGGGCCCAGGTAATCTAGGAGCTGAAATCTGCCTCTAGTGACCGAAAGACGCAGGAAGGGGCCAAGTTCGGCGGTGCTGGCTGCAAATCTGACTCCTGCTGGTCTGGGGTGGGAGGGACATGTCGCCAGGCCAGTTCTGTGTGGGAACTGTGAATGTGGCTTTGGCTACACAGCCTCATTATTATTGTTATTTTTTGAACTACCCAATATCCTTTCAATTAACTCCATTTCTACATAAATCAGAAAACATCTGTTTCCCTCACTAATAACTAAGAACCCTGGCAGTGACTGCTGGTGACACCTGCTTTGGGGACATAAGGAACTGTTGGATGCTCTTTGCTTGTCTTATTTTTCTAAAACTATCTCATTATCTCATTTTCTCGGGATAACTCGCAAACCTCTTGGCATATACATCAAGCATTGAATTACAGGGTCAATTTTAAGCAATAACAACACAAGTATGAACCAAATGTCCCAAACTCTACTTGTTAATTACATGCATAGCACTTTTCATTAAAGAAGCCCAAGAAGAATGCTTTCTTTACTGACGGACGGGGCTTGGTCAGAGGGTGAATGGTCAGATCCGACACTGTTAGAACAGAAGGCTTTCAGTATCCACAGTTAGGTCCAGTGGGGGAATGAGTGCTATCATTTATTTCTCCAGGGGACGGATCTAAAATCTCGCTCAGTAAAGTGATCTAGTGCTCTTTCTTTGGTAACTGGTCACATGGAGAATGGGGCCGAGAACAGGCACTGGCCCATGCACCCGGTATTACCAATGTCACTGAACTCTCTGGATGACCCAGCCATGCTGTTCTCATGTGACAGAATCAGAGAGGGCAGGTAGTTCAGGGTGATGGGAGAGGCGGATGTTGGGTGGGTCTCAAGGAAATGACAGAGGCCCTCCTGCCCCTGGAGACACCCCAACTGGGGCAGCTCCCAGTGTTCTGAGGCATTCTTGGGCCAGGAGAGTCTTGGAATTCCATCCTGGGTTGAAACATCCAGATCCGATGACCTGCCCCATGTTTGTTCTGGGAGCACTGGTCCACAGCTCGTGTCCTGGGCCATTTCTGCATAAAACCCGTGGACTCTGCCCGGTGAGGTGGCTCCAGGAGTAATCAAGTCTGTGGGCTAGAGACATCAAACCGTATGCCCAGCACATAGCCCGTCTCACAGCAGCTAGAACTGGCTCTGCTGGGACCCGCGCCTGAGTCTGCGTCCTACAAGGTCTCATCCACCTTGGCTGTCCATCTGCCCGGCTCCTTCTCAGAAGCCGAGCGCCTCCAGGCCCTGAATGAGCCGGTGTTTGTCCCCGAGGAGCTGTCAGGTGGGTCTGCTTCCCCCGAACTCTCCCGTGTGGTGACGGAGCTTTTGAAGTTGTCCGATTCCATCTCGGCTCAGAGACGTACAAAGCGCCCATCCTGCACGAGGAGTTTTGATTGCTGAGCACTTTACATTCGATTCTATTCAATGTTCTCTAGACTACTGGCATTTCTGCAAGGAATGAAACAGTCTATTCCAATAAAGGAGGAACAAAAAACCCAATTCCACAGTGAGGTTTAGATTATGTTTGGAAAATGGTCAACAAGTATTTTTCTTTTAATCATTAAAATACTTAAGATGTATCCTAAAACACAAAACAAAACAAACAGGCCTACAAAAGTTGGACATTAGCTCTTGTGTTCTGAAAACCGGCATAGTTTGAAGCCCTAAATAAGCACATTATGGAAAGGGGTTTCCCAAAGTTTTAGGCCTCAAGCCTTATTGTTTTCTCACTTTTCTTTTGCCAACCAAAATGTTGTTTAGAATTGACATTGGATAGCAAACAGCTGCAAGTTCTGGCTGAGTGTTTTCCTAGAAATACCAGTTCGGGAAAGAATTTCCAGCCGTTTCCCTCTCCCACGAGCCTTCACATGGATCAAACTTACTCTTCTCAAAGATCATGGTCCAAACGTCTGTCGGGGCAGCTGCGCATCTGGGAAGCAATGCCAGGGCAGTATTTTTAGCTGCTGGGGAAAAGAGAGACCACTTCTGCTCTAGCCAGTGAGGGAGTGGGCGAGTGAGGCCGGAGAAGCCCGTTTCCAATTCAGAGGAGACACTTTGCTGTCTCTCGGGCGGGCACACACCCAGAGGGGGTCCTGTTCTCCACAACACCCATCTTGGATTGGGATGACTTGCTTTTGGAGCTACTTTGGAGGCAGCTGGATTAAATACGCTCGGACCACTCGAGTCCTGTGGAGGAGATTCTTGAGAATCCTCAGCAGCTCTTTCTAGATTATAGGATTATTGATAATTCCTTAATCCGCATTTCTTCTACAATCTACTTAATCTACAGTCTTTTATTTGTTGAACTGAAAACTTAAAGGAAGCAACTGAAAACCGATAGGGTTAGAATATTATAGTACCGTGTTTAGTCACTTACTAAACCTAACACGACACTGCAGTTTGGGGGCATATTAGACATCATTCTGCCCTTACAGGAGGAAAACTTGTCATGGAAGACAAGCAAATGCAAGTCTTTCGGCTTACAGCACTCGTCCAAGAGAGGTTTGAAATATTTTGAACAGGAGCAGCAGAATAAGTGTTTAGAGCCCCAACAAATGATCTTGAAGGACACTTTCTTTTGAACGTAAGTTCTAACTGCATTTGTTAGTGCTATGACGTGTACACTCAGAATCTATGAGTGTGTTTAACTGGGGACAATCCATTCTGTATCAGGTGTTGTGCGTTTGATAATTTAATTGCATCTGGAGCAGGTGACCTATATATTTACCTATATATTTAGTGGCTTCATTCAATGCAACAGGTTCCCAAACAAACGAGGCAAGAAGAGAGGTCGGATGAAGAAACTCCAGCAGCACCCCAGTTTCATGAGCAGAAGCCCCCAAATGAGAGGACACAGCAAGTCCATGTGGTCTAAGGGAAAGGAGTCCAACCACTTAGAAAAGACTCTATTGGCCCGAGGTCTTGTAACAACCTCTCAGTCCTTGGCCACCTCCATGGCGACAGGAAACCCGGAGGACGGGGGCGGGGCTATCTTGCAGCTCGAAGAGCGCATGTTTCGAACAGCAGGACTCTCGGACTCCGCGGAGGTGGGGCCTTGTCACCACGGACGGGTGAGTAAATCATGTGCAGAGCGGGGCCCTGCCTGGGCATCTCTCCAAATGCATCGTTACATGCCACTGTCTTTGAGCAGGTGCTCCTAAGACGAATGCACGGAGGTCATTTAAAACAGACAGCAGCAGCAATCTAATGAGGCACGGCCCCGATTTTAATGAGATCACAGTTAGTGGCGATAAGGAGAGATCCCCCACCAACCGCACAGCAACACCATAATGGAAGAATGGACAGGTGCAAGGGGCTTCCTCGAGGCCAGCACCCTCCTGCAGGCAGGATTCCTGGAGGAACTGACATTTGAGCTGGGCCTTCATGAAGGAGAACGGACTGACTCCAGGTCAGCTGCCATTAAGGAGCATTTAGTTTTACTGTTGCAAAATGAAGCCTTGCATGGTTATCACCATTATTGAAATACCAGAGCTGCCTGGATTTTTCCTCCTTAGATTAAACAGCGAGCAGGCAACCAAATGGTTACAGTGTTTGGTGGACGTGGCAATGCCCTTGCTAGTACTAAGTCTGGGCAGAGCCGTGTTAGTTTTCCAGGGCAGCTGTAACAAAGGGCCGAACGCGGAGTGGCAGCAACAGCTAAAGTGTCTTCAGTTACACCTCTGGATCTTTGGCTGGAAGTCTAAGATGAAAGGGTCTACAGGCTGGAGGGAAAATATTCTGGGACTGTCTACCAGCTCCTGGTGGTTCTTGGCTTGTAGAAGCATCGGCCTGATCTCAGCCTTCATCTTTACATGTATCCGCCCTGTATGTGTGTCTGTGTCCCTAAGGACACAGTCATGTTAGATTAGGGCTCATCCTAATTGGAGTCACCAAAGAAATTTAACTAATGTGAACTTTAACTAATTATATTCCCAATGACCCGATTTCAAAATAAGACCTGATTCTGAGGTCCTGGGAGTTAGGACCTGTATGAATTTTTAGGGGATGCAATTCAACCACAGCAAAGGCCCTCAAAGAAATAAAAATTTATAAAAAGTTACTTTGCCGGTGGGGGGGGTACTTGGGAGGCTCAGTGGGTTAAACATCCAACTCTTGATTCGGGTGAGGGCATGATCTCACGGTTTGTGAGATTGAGCCCCGTGTTGGGCTCTGCAGTGGCAGCACAGAGCCTGCTTGGGATTCTCTCTCTCTCTCTCTCTGTCCCTACCCCATTCACTCACTCACTCTCTCTCTCTCTCCTCCAAAATAACTAACATCTTTAAAAAGTTACCTTGCTAATAATTAGATCTTGTCGCTTGCACATCTCAGAGATGAAGTAACTTCTTACTGACCAGCCTGGGTCTTCTTCATTTACTATTACTGTCTGTCTCCTCTACAGCAGAAATCTAGAGAATAGGACACAATATGCCAGAATCCACAAAACCTGACCACTGCAATTGTGGCCAAGGGTCAAGGTTGATGAAGGCACTCCCATACTTAACTTTCTCTAGAAGATCTTAGATTGGTAAGAGTTATGCCATTTACAATAGCTATTGTTTTTCATTACTAGCCTATGCCATTTATTACAAAATTACTTAGCAAGGCTGGCACTGATCTTGATCACGAAAACTAGGTCTTCTGCTTCCAGTTCAGATCAGTCTCTTGAGCTTCAGACCCACACAGTCAATAGGAAAACTCTACCTGGATGTTTTGTAACCAACTGCAACCGAATGTGCATGAAGGTGCATCTGTCACCGCTCCACTTTCCCCTCCTTCTGGGCTCCCATGGGTCACCAGCCAGCCAGCTGCTTGGCTAGGAGCCAGAGGGTCATTTCTCCTTGACTCTTCCTTCTCACTCCTTGATTCAGGCTTGTTATTACCCTGTTGGTCATTCAGCGGTTTTTTGGAATCTATACCTTCATTGTTTGAGGGAAATCTGCAAATCTGCCTGGTCTTTCTCTCATTCTACTGCTCCTGAAATTCTACCCTTCAGGTCTTCACCTTCTCAGTGTCCACCCCTGGTCTCACCACACTATGCTCTCAGTGACTTCCTTGACTTATCTTTCAACTCAGTGAGTCTCTCTTCCGATGTATCTAATTGTTCTGATCTTTGAACTGTGAATCTTAATTATTGTATTTTGTGTTATTTCATTAAGTTTTCTTTATAAATCTACCAGATTTTTTCTTCTTTGGTATTAGGACCCTGTAAGTGTTTTCAAAATTTTATATCTTTAAGCGTGTAAAGGAAGCATGGTGTTAGAGGTTGAACTATGTCCCACCCCCAAAGATGTCAGTCTTAACCTCCAGGACCTCCGAAGGCAGCCGTCTTTGGAAACAGGATGGTTGCAGACGGAACTAGTTAAGCTCATGTCACAATGGAGTAGGGTGGGCCCCGAATCCAGTGTGACTGGTGCCCTCACTGGAAGAGAGGCACGTTGAGATACAGGGACACACACAGGCGAGTGACGGATGCTGATGAAGGCAGAGAAAGGAGCTATGCAGGTATGACCTGAAGAGCACCAAGGGTCACCAGCAAACTGCCAGAAGCTGCGGAGAGGCAAGGAAGGGTTCCCGTGCAAGTTTCAGAGGGAGCGTGCCAACGCTCGTTTTTCACGCTTCCGGCTTCCAGTTCTGGGGGGCGATAAATTTACTGCCGTTCTAGGCCACCCAGTTTGCGGTACTTTGTTATGGCAGCCTGAGAAAAGTCGGTACAGTAAGGGTGGTTCTTTCATAATGTGTGGCCGATGGGTTCCATTTAGAAAGTTCTTGCCAGTCTGCTTTGGGCATTTCTCCCTTCTGCTGACTTTCGCTAACAACATATTTACTACATGTTCACCGATTCTTGTCTGTGAGGTACTCCTGGTTCCTCGGTGAGTTATCTGTAAGAATTCTGTGAGACCTATGAGGAAGGTGCATTCTTTTAGAAAGGACTCTCATTTGCCACAAATGTGGGGGCTTGTGGGTGGTGGGGGGGTTGATTGCACTGGCCTGGGGCAACTTCAGAAAATTCAGCATTCCGTGAGTTTTTTCCCAACCACCTAACTTGCTCTGTACAACGCAGCGAAGGACCTGGCTGTGCTCCTTAGAGACAGGCTCCCCTCGACGCGTTCACTGTCCGGCGGCACGCATAGGTTTCTCTCCACTGCAGGCCCTGGGGCCCCACTGTCAAGGAGGGGGCGCCTTTCAAACCCTCTGCTGCCTGGTGGGGCCTTTGTCTGCTCACCCCACCCTCCTGGGCCTTGTCAAGGGAGGCTCGGGTCTGCCATTTGCCAAATGCTTTGAGGGCAGGTCTGGTTAATACTCCACTTGATTCACGTGGTTCCTGCCTCCATGTATATTTGGGCCTGATATTTCCTATTATCTTGTCATTTCACCGACGCCTTTCAAACGGTTCTTCAATTATTTTACTCAGTGTTTTTAGTCGTTTTAAGTGGACGAGTCAACCCCAACACCAAAGGAGTCCATTCCTGGAGTCCCATAGCCCGTGCATCTTCAGGTCTGCCTGATGGCCGAGCCAAGTCTCCGCCAGCACCGTGGAGACGGTCAGTGCAGGCTTCCAGGACCTCTGACCTGCTTGACTGTGCACTTTCTCCTTTCATCTCCCTCTCCTCTAGCGTCTCCTCCGCCAACACCGCAGGGGCCCACACTGCCCGCCTAGACTTCAGGCTCCCTCGGGGGAAGCTCCGAACGCCTGAGCCAGACTCCTCAGGAGCTGGGAAGACGGCTCTCGGGGTTCATGCCTCCCCGGCGCTCTGCCGGATTACATAACTACTCTTCGGTTCCGTGGTCTCATACTTATTACACGTGCCTCTTCTGTGCCCGGAATGTAATCCTTCAATTCTGGTCTCTATTTAGGAGGAGGGATGAAAAGTTTCTTTTTAACTAATTAATTTGACAGAGAGAGAGTGCGCCTGCATGCACACAAGTGAGCTGGGGGAGGGGTGGAAGCAGAGGGAGGGAATCCCAAGCAGGCTCGCTGCCCAGCACAGAGCCCAGCACGGGCCTCCGCCTCTCAGCCATGAGACGGTGACCTGAGCCAAGCCCAAGAGTCAGAGGCTGACCAGCCAGAGCCAGCCGGTGCCCTGAAATTCTTTTTAAACAAGTGAAACATCTGCACCTAGACCGTCACTGAAAGTACCGCTGGCTGCTGACTCGGGCCGCATCTCTATTCAGGGGCCTTCATGTGGTGCCCTGCTCAGGGCCCCCCAGAGCCACCAGGACGGGGGGTCCCAGCACTGTCCCTGCGTACCGGAAGGTGGATTTACCTCATCAGACTGTAGAAAACCTGCTGCAACGATCAGGTCCCTAAGCTCCCCTCGGAACAGAGACAAAACTCTTAGCAGCACAAAACTCGAGTTTTTGACTATTGCAACAGCGCAGGCATAACTCATTTGGGGAGTCACCAGAGGGTACTGATAGCTCCTGACTCTGTGTGTGATGCACAAATGCTCAGAAATGTTTTCTGAGTGTGTGCACACAACACACACACACACACACACACACGTGTAAGTAGGCGGTTAACTTCGGCACATGTGTGGTGTTCTCTGGCAATCCACTTGCCAGCTTGTATGTTAGTTGCTAATGATTTATGTCCTATATTGCATGTCATTTCTATAAATGACCTTACAAAACCATCGATTGTTTCCCTGTGATCTGTCAGGGGGCCAGCAGAGGGAGCAGGTATTACGAGTGGACCTGGGACTCGTATTCTCATAGAGGCACCATCCCTACCAGGTTTCTGTTTTAATTTTTATTGTAGTCAAGCAAGACTTTTTGACCAATAAGTAAAAAAAGATCACTGAAATATGCACCAGGATTTTGGGGAAAAGTAAATAGTATTTCTTTTTTGTAAATATTCTACTAGAAGAGTATTAGGACTTTCATAAACTATAGAAATATATATAAATGCACAATATTTTATTTTTCTTGAGTGAAACAGATGCCAAGAATTAGGCACCTTAATACTGCTATAAATGTCCTCTTTTCATAGGCTCTGTACAATTTACTTCCTTTCACTTTTTTTTTTTTTTTGTATCAGTTCTCTCTGAATTTAGGCCCTTTTCTTGAAATAAAATACTTTGGGAAGTATAGTTTATTATTAGTAGAGCCCCAAAAGAAATTGAGAGAGGGTTTAAGACAAAAAGTGGCGCATATACGGATCAGAGTATTAGGAAAGACTAAAATCATGGTCAACCACACTTACTTGACCAAGGAGACACGAATGGCATGGAGTATTTTTACACATGCAAATATCACTTCCTTTTATGCATAACTCTTTCTTATACTTCGAACGTAATTCTTTAGAAACTATATATAATTCTTCAAAAATGAGTTTTTATACATGTAACTCCATAATCAAGCCTAATTTCCCACAGGAAGATTTTTTTTTTATATCAAGTCGGTTAGGCAGACAGGAATACCAAAAGGGGGTCATGTGGTTGTATTTTTTTTACTTCTTTGACATAAGAAATTTTATTTATGTTAACCTATAACCGAGAGAGATAATATATCTTCATGTAAATAGCACATATGACATTTTTATCTCTTATTTTAAAAGGTTTCTCATAATTAAGATAAAAATTTTATAAATTTAGATTAAACAAAGATTAATCAAGATGGCATTAGGCCACTTTCAAAGGAAAATTCATTCTGGGAGAAATTTATATACTTCTTTAGTAGAATGGTCATGACAAAGAGGCCAGGCACATTTTTCACAAGCCCAGAATCTGAACTCTCTAAAATGTTGTTTAAATGAATTTAGGAACATTTAGTGTAGAATTATAAGCCCACCTCAAAATCTCTCATGAACCACTGTGTTAGTCAAAGGAAAGATTTTATTGACTTTGTATTGGTCATGGGTTTAACAGTAACCATTGACATCAATCTACTGAAAGAAAATGTTTAGCATTTTTTTTTTCTGTGGGGAGAAAACAGGACATAGAATTACTGGCAAAAATATTATCAGGCTAACGCACTCATCTATTGTTTTAGAATTTTATCCACTGCCTTTTTAAAGTTATGACTCGGTATCTTGACCTTTTGGGCATTTTTTTTGATGGGAAGATAAAATATTCCATAAAAATATTAGAGAATGAAAATATTTTAAAATCAAACAGCATTTGAGATAACTTTATATAACAGGAGAATTACATAAACTAAAATATTCCTAAAAATTCAGGGAACTTATGATGAAAGCTTAAAAAAAATAGTTACTGGGATATTTTCCAAGCTTCTAACGAATAAAAAAGGTTTTTCTTTCCAATCTTTAAGGATACGTAGAATCGACAATGTGGCTTTAAAAAGCAAGCGTTCTGTAGCAGATGCTGTGCTGGTTTGGGGCCATACAAACTACAAAAGATTCAGAAATCTTTTACGTTTCCTTAAAAAACAATCTGTTCTCTCTAAATGTCTTTCAGATGTCACTTCAGAGCAAATTCTCAGATAAGCTGGAATGAATGGGTCCTGGTACCTTTTTAATTGAGCGAGATACGACATCCACCTGAGAAGTCACGTGAAAGGGATTTTTCCTCCTATGATTAACCCTGATCCTTCCATCAGTCTAACCCCCAGCAAAGAGCCCCCATGGCTCTCGGTCAAACAGAAGACAGATAGTTGTCACAGATAAGGCTGATGCTATCTAGGCCTCTGCCCTGCAGTCCCCACACTTATTCCGGCTGCGTCGCGAATGAAAACACGACTGGTAATGCAGGGGAAATGGCTGTTTCCCAGGAAAGGAAATTGCCTGAAAACACATCTGGCAAAGGGCTTTTTCTCCTCCGCTGGCAGGCAAGATCTTTTAACAAAATATACATCCCCTCACCTTCCACAAAGGTGAATTCTACGCAGCCAATGCCCCGTTCTATGTGGCGACATTTAACTTGTTCTGTAAATACCGTGGGCCAGCTTTTTTGTGTCACATGCTATCTACATTTCATTGCATTGGGGGCAGGAAATTGTGCTCAGCTAGGCATCAGACTTCATTTCAGAACTGTGTGTGTTCTACAAGGTACGTCGTCTGCTAGCTCCTTCCACTGGATGAAACCAGAGGCAAAGACGGGAGAAAAAGGCCATCCAGGCCAGGAAATGGAGACTGTAGCTCAAATACACACACATATAAAGTTTAACTGATGCAGTCAGATAATCGGTGGGATTTCCAGAGATTCTGTCCTCAGCTAGTTAACACAATCTGACCTTAAGTCTGAAACGACATGTGCACTTCCGAGCACTGCCGGCCCCGGTTCCTGAGGCCGGCACCCCGTGGGCTCCACACGGGCCCCAGCTCACCATGACTGAGGCCACAAACAGTCCATGGCAGTGAAACGGAGTCCCTGGGGATGTGTGTTTGCACCACAAAGAGGTGGCGGCCAGAAGGAAATGGCCCTCCAAAGAAGTTCAAGTTTTGTCATGGTAAAATTGAGGTTAAAAATTCTTGCTTTCCATTCACCTAAATGCATCACCATCGATGGAGAAGAAGGACACAGAGGCACGCTGGGCTGATCACCTGACTTCACTGCGCCTTGATTTCCATATCTGTTTGGGGGCAGGACTTCTCTTCCACGGAGGCACACGTGTGTCCCTAGGTACACTTCTCTTCTCTGCCTTCCGTCTTTAGGGTAACCTGTAGGGGGCCTTTCCTTTGGCACTTTTCTCAAATCCCATGGCTGGGAATTATCTTTCACAGCCTGCCAGCTGCAAGATTTAATAGTAGTTCAACACGATTAGCAACGAGAGAGAGAGAGAGAGAAAGAGAGAGGCATCACCAAACTTTTTGCAAATGGCTCTAGACTCCACTGGTAGTTCAGGTTCAGTACAACGTGTATTGAAACTGGGTAGATAGAACTTATAAAGAAATCACTAGAGGGGGACTGTGCTTTTGGAAAGCTGAAAAACGGATTTCCTCCCTCCCTCCCTCCTTCCTTCCTTTCTTCCATCCTTTCTTTGTTTCTCCTAGCTGTGGCTACTTCAGCCCTCACTCATTACTGTATACAATTTGGAAATAAAAGCAGTACAAATAACCTTCTCTATCAACAATTCTACGTCCAGTGAACTTTCTAATGGTTTTCCCTGTGCCCTGAACATTAAATTGTTCATAAACATGTTGACTGATTTTATTTAGCCAATTTTTAAAAAGCC
>NC_043700.1:5760564-5761777 GCF_006229205.1 Suricata suricatta | reverse complement strand
CCTTGTACAGAAGGTCTGCCCTCTCCTGGTCTAAGCAGAGCTCCCCCCCAAATCTCCGATAATAATTTCCATTTGGGGGGCCTACCAAGAGCCACTCAACGCACATTCTGACCTGGAGGGGACACACAGGGAAGCGTCCATGTCACCGCCTGCGGGGCCAGGCGCCCTGCAGCCACCGCACTCCCCTTCTGTTTGCTGCCCGCATCCCTCCTCCTGCCACGCCCTGTTAGTTCACGGGTGTCTGCCGCACCCTGTTGGCTGCATCTCTGCAGCTCCAGTGCATTAACATCCACCCCCAGCACCCAGCAGGGGCTCTGACACCAACCAGCGAACAAGAAGTCCTTGCGTTATAACCTCTTCCTGCAGCTGAGGATGCAGCTGAGGAGCAAGCAGTGTGTGCCCTGTGGTTTTTGCTTCACACTGGGAGAATAACATGGCTGTAATAGTTGACGGTGGCACAACTTATTTCCATTGAGCAGAAAGTACGAAAGTACTATTCTTAAATCATATCACTAGCCTGTATCATTCTAATCCTCAAAGGCACTACCGAGCAAGAATCCTCGTGTCTTTCGAGTAAGCGGAGGCTTGGAGAAGTCAGCGTCTGGAGGAACCCGTGTTCTTACACAGGGCTCATCTTCCGAGCCTACTGCTGCCCCCTACAGTCAGTTGCCTGAATGGGCACATTTTCTTGAATGTCTTCCTTCAGTGGAAACCATGTACCAGAATCGTGGTGGAATCAATCTCTTCTGCTGTAAGACCCTCCTGGGGCATGAGTGCTAGCTTTCCTGAGTGACAGAACCCTCTGGAAGTCTGTGGACCCCTTCTCAGGAAATGGCACGTGCTACTTTATTCGGATGGCAAGTAACATCCAGTAAGATCCAGGGATGAGTCTGGCGACAATGTAGTGCTGAGCTGACAGCTCGGGGTACTGTACCTAAAACACCTAGGATTTCTATTGGTGAAAAAGCCACAGGTATTGATCACTATTGCTTATGACCTATTCATAGTTCAAGGAGAGGCTATACTTCAGTTAGAGTTTGGTGAAGAATAAAGACATATTTTTGGTCATCGAAGTTCATGGACCCTGTGAACTGTGTCCCTGGACATCAGGTTAAGAACCCCAGCTCCGAAAGTCACATGTCCGTGTAGAGGAGGGATGCTTTTAAAGGTCTGTTTAGGTCTCTTGAAAACACACATTCCAGGAAAACAGAAT
>NC_043700.1:5759324-5760464 GCF_006229205.1 Suricata suricatta | reverse complement strand
CATGTGACTTTCGGAGCTGGGGTTCTTAACCTGATGTCCAGGGACACAGTTCACAGGGTCCATGAACTTCGATGACCAAAAATATGTCTTTATTCTTCACCAAACTCTAACTGAAGTATAGCCTCTTTTTGAACTATGAATAGGTCATAAGCAATAGTGATCAATACCTGTGGCTTTTTCACCAATAGAAATCCTAGGTGTTTTAGGTACAGTACCCCGAGCTGTCAGCTCAGCACTACATTGTCGCCAGACTCATCCCTGGATCTTACTGGATGTTACTTGCCATCCGAATAAAGTAGCACGTGCCATTTCCTGAGAAGGGGTCCACAGACTTCCAGAGGGTTCTGTCACTCAGGAAAGCTAGCACTCATGCCCCAGGAGGGTCTTACAGCAGAAGAGATTGATTCCACCACGATTCTGGTACATGGTTTCCACTGAAGGAAGACATTCAAGAAAATGTGCCCATTCAGGCAACTGACTGTAGGGGGCAGCAGTAGGCTCGGAAGATGAGCCTTGTGTAAGAACACGGGTTCCTCCAGACGCTGACTTCTCCAAGCCTCCGCTTACTCGAAAGACACGAGGATTCTTGCTCGGTAGTGCCTTTGAGGATTAGAATGATACAGGCTAGTGATATGATTTAAGAATAGTACTTTCGTACTTTCTGCTCAATGGAAATAAGTTGTGCCACCGTCAACTATTACAGCCATGTTATTCTCCCAGTGTGAAGCAAAAACCACAGGGCACACACTGCTTGCTCCTCAGCTGCATCCTCAGCTGCAGGAAGAGGTTATAACGCAAGGACTTCTTGTTCGCTGGTTGGTGTCAGAGCCCCTGCTGGGTGCTGGGGGTGGATGTTAATGCACTGGAGCTGCAGAGATGCAGCCAACAGGGTGCGGCAGACACCCGTGAACTAACAGGGCGTGGCAGGAGGAGGGATGCGGGCAGCAAACAGAAGGGGAGTGCGGTGGCTGCAGGGCGCCTGGCCCCGCAGGCGGTGCCATGGACGCTTCCCTGTGTGTCCCCTCCAGGTCAGAATGTGCGTTGAGTGGCTCTTGGTAGGCCCCCCAAATGGAAATTATTATCGGAGATTTGGGGGGGAGCTCTGCTTAGACCAGGAGAGGGCAGACCTTCTGTACAAGG
>NC_043700.1:5753929-5759224 GCF_006229205.1 Suricata suricatta | reverse complement strand
GAGGGAAACAAAGACGCACTAGCTGTGATCTGCAAAGTGCAGACAGCCCTCAGGAGCGAGCAGGGTTGCTCCTTCTACTGCGCTCTGACAGCTCACTGGCAGGACGGGGAGGGAAGGCCAGCATTAACAAGCACGTTCCTGCTAGGAAAGGAGGGAAGAGACTCCCACTGATGGACCGTGAGCCATGGCCGCGGAGCCCTGCCTCTGAGAGGGCGGCTTAGGAGCGGGATTCCTATGAGCCTCCACGTCTGCTGAACTGGTTCGCTCCCGAAAGAAAGGAAGGATGTGGCAGCTCGTTTTCCTGACTCTGGGCTGTGATCTTGTCCTGGCCGCCGCCTACACCAACTTTCGGAGAGGCATGGACAGCGTCGGGAAAAGGCAGTATCAGGTTCAGCAGGGGTCGTGCAGCTACACTTTCCTCCTGCCGGAGACAGACAACTGCCGCTCCTCCAGCTCCTACGCGGCCAGCGCGGTGCAGAGGGACTCGCCCCTGGATTACGACGACTCCGTGCAGCGGCTGCAAGTGCTGGAGAACATCATGGAAAACAACACCCAGTGGCTGATGAAGGTAGGAAAAAAATTCATTTTTCCTTGGTGAACAGTGGGAGCTAGTTAAGATCAGCTCGGTTTTCACGGCCAAAACAAAACAAAAACACAACAAAAAACCCAAAACACTGATTAGCACAGGAGACAGATGGTGGCTAATACCTTTGAATGAATGATCACTTCTTTTACTCTGTCCCAGGGTGTAAAGCAGTCGTGGGAGAAAAGTGAAAAAAAAAAAAAAAAGGACTATCTGAAAAGAACGCTGACATTCTGGAATCAATAGAGGAAAGTCTCTGAGTGAGGCGTCTTTACTTAATAAAGCGGAGGAAGTGTACTTCTCTGCAAAGCGTGTAGGCTGTGTTGTTTGTGTGAGTGGTTTGAACTCAGTGACACCCATCAGCAGGGATGTTGTAAACGGGCTGCAGGCAGGAGAGGGAAGCGGTGAGCCGCTGCTGCCCGGGAGCCAGGAAAGACGTGACAATCATGTTAATTACTGATACATAACGGATGGAGTCAAGTGCTTTACCAATTTCCTGAATTTATTTACTAAAATAGATTGCGACTCTTGGTACATGAGAGGAAATTAAATAAAGCAGACTTCAGTGTTTCTCAGAATCTGAGGGCTCTGCCCTGAAGGGCTGGTCTTCGGTGAGAGGGGCAGCCCCGGGGTTCAGCACCCGGCCCCTCGGCGGCGGCCCCAGGCCGTGAGGGCCCCCCGGGGTGGGACGGGCGCGCAGGGCATTCTGCTGCATCTACGCTCGATGAGATGGTCACGGCCTCACCGCTAGGCTGCTACCTCGTTTCACAGACTTTTCAGAGAGGGTTTAACCAAAACAGGATATTGCAAACTCACTTTTTCTTTCCCAAGTGATCATTTTCCCCTGTAAACGTGGGGGCTGTTTATACAAAATCCAAAGTCACCCTGAGCTTTTTCTTGATATGAACTATATATACATGGTCCAAAGGAGGCTTAAACAAGGTGTATAAATAGGTTAATCGTTGCATATCACAATGACATTACGTCACGACGCTTACACAGGAGAGCCGGTACTATTCTACTCAGAATGAGCTGATTCACCCGGTGTAAGACCTTGCCCCAGGAAGAATTCTCAGTCTTTCATTTCACCATCAACTTTCTGTTAGGACACTTTATCTTAATCTTAGGATGGATCTTGGCTCCAGATCTGTGTTTCTCATTAGCTGTCCGACCTTCGGAGAGGAAACGGCCACATGATTACTTGAGTCTAAGCTGGAATGAATGAGTGCTCTCAGCACTGAAGTCACTGCAGCCAGCAAGTCGCTTGAGACCAGAGACAGAAAACAACACACACTCACCAGAAAGACCCGCAGTGTAACACACAACTCACGACCAACTGTCTTTGAAGGCACCAGCCCTTGTGGGCTAATTCTCCTATAGGTTTCCCTCTTTACCTAAGAAGGTTCCTCTGGTAGAACAGTCTTCTAAAATCTTCAATAATTCACAGATGTGCATAAAGTAAGCTGTTCACTCACTCATGCACTTTAAAAACAAATACACAGCAGCACAGGTTCAGACCCTTGGAAGACAGACTGTATCCGAAGTATCCTCGCGCTCTGATTTCCCATTTCTCTTTAAATTGGTGCCCATGCTCTGCAACCTTCCTACAGCCACTGCGGGTACGCCGGGGCGAAGAGCCGCGGTAAGAGAGGAAAGACACGACATACATAGTAAACATTCTAATCTGCCCGACTGGTAAATCATCTCTTAAAATAAACAGTCAAGAAACATAAAAGAATGTTTTGCCAAATGCAAGACTGCTAAATTGCATTTGCTTAATGAAGCCCACAGTAAGGATACCTGGAAAACTCCATAGTCAAGGCTCATATTTCTTTCTTAGATAAACAACTCCCTTCTCTTAGACCTTTGAGACACTGTTTAAACAAAGAAAAGGACAAGAAATTCTACATGAAGAGAACAACATTTTTTCCTTTCCAGGCTCAATTAGTAAACATTTGGACAGTGGCACAATGGCATTGCTAAATCCTTCCCCTAGCTAGCTGGCTAAATATCACCGAGATCGACTTAATGTTTATCTGTGCCTCAGCTCGGCACCTGCTCACCTGTCCTATCTGGGCACTGTGCACCTGAGAAAGCCAGCCTGTGCCCACTCGGTTCACAGGCTTGGGGTCTGCGAATGAAGGCAAAGAAAGCAGACAGGAAACGTGTTTATCGTGGTTAAATGTAACCTCTATGCTTGTTTTTTATTTCTGTGTTTTGCCACCTGTGATAATAATCACTGCTTTTCTCATAAGGGAGAAAATAATATAGAATGGCATGACAGATAAAACCACAGGATTAGAGGTTCAACATCGAAGCCTCTAACACGTACTGCTGGATTATCCCAGAGAGAAAAAGCACATTCCTCTGATTTTCATTGTTTCACATGTTTCCTTTCCTTTAGGGCTATTTGTGTTGTTGTTTTTTTTTTTTAATGTTTTCATATTTCCTTTTTCTTCCTGGTCAACACTAAAAATTAGAGGGGTATGTGTGGGGGGGCAATGGGGAACCTTTAAGATTTAAAAAAAAAAAACCATGTTAAGAATGAAAATAAGACCAAGTTTCTGGTTAATTTCAGGACAGATGACTAGCAGTTCATCTCCTGAGTGGTTAGCATTGCCTAAGGACCTTGGGCTAAGAAAGCTGTTTTGCACATTATCGAAAGATGCCACGCTGCCCCTTTGACCTGCCAGGCAAAGGAAGTGTGCGACTTGTGAATGAATGCAGAGCAAGATGAATGAACAGTACCGGGAGGGTTCACGTTCTGCTTCGAGGTTAAACAAGGATAGGATACAGGCATGATCGTTTACCAAACCCAACACATGAGCTAAAATAAACACCACTGCAGGTCATACTCCCTCGCTAATCCTGCGACTACTCCAAACCTCTGTCCCAGTGATATTAAACTCACTTTTTATAAAAACTGACAAATTACTTAGCAAAGTGGATTTTATCTTGCCTGGAGGCCCAGCGCATTTTTTTTTTCTGATAAGAGGAAATAGGGAAAGGAAATAAACAGTTATTTCACACTGATGAATACCTCGGATTTATAAACAACTGCAAAGTCTATTGTGCTTTAAAACAGACTGTTTTGAAAAATAAAGCTAATGCCTGTTGAATGGATGTAAACATTTCCTCTGTCATGTTGTTTTGTAAGTGAGAGAAGGACAGGCTGAGCCCTGTACACGTGGACCCAGGTCCCTTCCTTTCTCTAAAATGAACAGTGACGCGTCTTTTCAATGCGGAATGAGAACTCTCACTCTCGGGGGGCCGCATGGGAAACGATGCGCTTCTCCTAAAAACAAAGCTGCTGTCAACGGGGAGAGCGGATGGTGGCCGTGCTCAGGCTCACGCAGACCCCCAGCCTGTCGAGTCCCTGAGGGGGAGGCGGAGTGTGAGCGGAGTGGGTCTTATCCTGAGCAGTGACGGAACCCTCCTCAGCTGTGTATTCAAACAAACAAACAACCAAACAAACAAGCACACAAACTGGAGCCTGCATGCCTGAGCAGGACCAGCATTCCGGGGGCTGCGCCTGGAATCCTGAAACAGGACTATGTTCAGTAGGAGCAGCAAATTTTGTGCATGTGCATCCAGGTGAGCTCAAGGGAGCTGGTATTTAAGACGGCGGGGAAACGGACACTGTTATTATTTAATTATATATGAACATCGTCACAGTAAGGGGTGAAGAGATGAGTGAAGTTTCCCTCTGGTAGGGGAAGTACAATGTATTTAACTTTGGGAAATGCAGGCAGAGTGTAATGTTTACTATTATTTTACATAATATAGAGTAAAATATGTGCTCACTTTGTATATTAGATAAATATAGTAAATATTTGCTATATATGTGGTATATATGTAATATTTGCTTTTCATGGTCAAGTAGCCTCTGCTTATTTTTTAAAAAAAATATTTTTTAATGTTTATTTATTTTGGAGAGAGAGAAAGAGAGAGAGAGAGAGCGTGATTAGGGGAGGGGCAGAGAGAGGCGGAGACACAGAATCTGAAGCCAGCTCCAGGCTCTTTCTGACCTGTCACCACAGAGCCTGATGGGGGCTTGAACTCATGAACCACAAGATCATGACCTGAGCCGAAGTCAGACGTTCAGCCACCTGAGCCCCCCGGGCTCCCCGAGTAGCCTCTGCTTATCCACACGCTGCGTGAACTCTGCAGGCGGCCCTCTGTGGGGCGATCACTCGGCTGCAGAGTCCACAAGTGGGAAGTGGACTTGCGTACATAACTTCCCTAATAGCGTCCCTCCGGTTCAGACACTAGATAATCCAGAAGGTCTCCATACTATTTTGACAACTGGCTTATTTTAGTCAGCATAGTTCTTTACAGTTTACAAACAGATTGTGATGCAGCAGTTTATAAGTCAGTGTAGGAACCTGAAAGAAATAATGACCTTATAAAGGGTGCTCACATGCTCAGGCTGGCCCAGAGTGCCGATTTTAATTTATAGCTGAACTTTCCTTTATTTATAATTGAAGAAGAAAACCAGCTTCAATCAACCCTACCACCATATGGATAACATAAAAAATATTATGAAAGTAATCTATGGGCAATGTAAACAAGTCAAACCATTAAAACAGTAGAAAATCGGAGGTAAATTCTCCCTCTCCCTGATCTTCAGCCCTTTCTCCAGATGAGCACCAAGAGGCTGACAGCAGCCCTTTACTGGAACAAATTTAATAAGAAGAGGCAGGTATTTCCTT